>NW_016814745.1:1435708-1474599 GCF_001698545.2 Rhinopithecus bieti | reverse complement strand
GGAGGCCAAGGTGGGCAGATTGCTTAACCCCAGAAGTTCAAGATCAGCCTGGGCAACAAAACCAGACCTTGTCTCTACTAAAAATAAGGCTGCAGTGAGCCAGGATTGCATCTTTGCGCTCCAGCCTGGGTGACACAGTGAGACTCAACAAACAAACAAACAAACAAACACAAAAACCAAACCAGAAAAACGAAAAACCCACCTTTTTTCATTTAAACTTTTCTCTATTTTCTATAATAATTATGTTTTACTTACCTCCGTCCCTCCCCGCTTCTTTTCTTCATTATCATCCTAGACGCCAAGCACATCATAAGAGCTTAAGACACATTAATTGATTGAATCTGGGAAATGATTCAGGCTGTGTTTTTGGCCGTGATTAGAATTATGCCCTTTATCTGGGAAACCTTAGTGTTCTTTTTTTTTCTTTTCTTTTCTTTTGAGACAAAGTCTTGCTCTGTTGCCCAGGCTGGAGTGCAGTGGTGCGATCTCGGCTCACCGCAATCTCTGCCTCCTGGGTTCAAGTGATTCTCCTGCCTCAGCCTCCTGAGTAGAGTAGCTGGGATTACAGGAGTGCACCACCACACCCAGCTAATTTTTGTATTTTTAGTAGAGACGGGGTTTCACCATGTTGGCCAGGCTGGTCTCGAACGACTGACCTCAAGTAATCTGCCCACCTCAGCCTCCCAGAGTGCTGGGATTACAGGTATGAGCCACTGTACCTGGTCACCTGAGAGTTCTTTAGAAGTCTACCCATATGAGGCCAGGCGCGATGGATCATGCCTGTAATCCAGCACTTTGGGAGGCCGAGGCAGGTGGATCACTTGAAGTCAGGAGTTTGAGACCAGCCTGGCAAACATGGTGAAACCCCGTCGCTACTAAAAATACAAAAAAAATTCAGCTGGGTGTGGTGGCAAACGCCTGTAGTTCCAGCTACTCAAGAGGCTGAGCCACGAAAATTGCTTGAACCTAGGAGGCGGAGGTTGCAGTGAGCCGAGGCTGCGCCACTGCACTCCAACCTGGGTGACAGAGTGAGACTCTGTCTGGAAAAAAAAAAAAAAAAAAGACGTCTACCCATATGAGTCACAATGTGTGGCTACTAGGAAGGAAGTATTTAATAGGTACCAGGACTCAGAAGCTTCAGATCTAATAATCCATATGGCCTGTGATCCAGCTGCCTGGGAATAGGCTGTGATGGTTAATTATATGTGTCAACCTGACTGAGCCACAGGGTGCCTACACAGGTGGTTCAACATGATTTCTGGGTATGCATGCCTTCAAGGGTGTTTCTGGGAGACATTAGCCTTTGAATGGGTGGACTGAGCAAAACAGACCTGCCCTCAGCAGTGTGGTTGAGCACCTTGCAATCTGTTGAAGGCCTGAATGTTAGTGTAAACCCTGGAAATTTGAGTCAGGTCTCAGTTAATTTAGAAAGTTTACTTTGCCAAGGTTGAGGAACATGTGCCTGTGACACAGCCTCAGGAAGTCCTGGACACGTGTCCAAGGTGGTCAGTGCACAGTTTGGTTTTATACATTTTAGGGAGACATGAGACATCAATGTATGTAAGAAGCACAGTATGTTTGGCTGGGCGCGGTGGCTCATGCCTGTAATCCCAGCACTTCGGGAGGCTGAGGTGGGCAGATCATGAGGTCAGGAGTTCGAGACCAGCCTGGTCAATATGGTGAAACCCCGTCTCTACTAAATGTACAAAAATTGGCGTGGTGGCGTGTGCCTGTAGTCCCAGCTACTCAGGAGGCTGAGGCAGAAGAATTGCTTGAACTTGGGAGGCAGAGGTTGCAGTGAGCCGAGATTGCACCACTGCACTCTAGCCTGGGTGATAGAGTGAGACTCCATCTCAAAAAAAAAAAAAAAAAGAAAAAAGAAGTACACTGGTTCCATCCAGAAAACTTGAAGCAAGGAGTGGGTTTCTAGGTCATAGGTGAGAGAAAAATGATTGCATTCTTTGAGCTTCTGATAAGCCTTTCCAAAGGAGGCAATCAGAATATGCTTCTCAGTGAGCAAAAGGATGACTTTGAATAGAATGGGAGGCAGATTTGTCTTGAGCGGTTACCAGGAGGATCCCCTGAGTTCCTCCAGCCTGGGCAACAGAGAGAGACCCCATCTCTAATAAATAAATAAGAATGAATTAACTCTGCCTGACTGCACTGAGATGTCCATTTTTTGCCTTCAGTGCTCCTGGTTCTCAGGCCTTCAGACCCGGTCTGGAATCTAGACCACTGGGTTTCCTGGTCTCCAGTTTGCAGACAGCAGACAGTGGGAATTCTCAGCCTGTAAAACCATGTGAGCCAATGTCTTTTTATTTTTATTTTTTTTGAGATGGAGTTTCACTGTTGTTGCCCAGGCTGGAGGGCAATGGCGCAATCTCGGCTCACTGCAACCTCCACCCCCCAGGTTCAAGCGATTCTTCTGCCTCAGCCTCCCGAGTAGCTGGGATTACAGGCGTGCACCACCACACCCAGCTAATTTTTGTATTTTTAGTAGAAATGGGGTTTCACCATGTTGGTCAGGCTGGTCTTGAACTCCTGACCTCAGGTGATCCATCCGCCTTGGCCTCCCAAAGTGCTAGGATTACAGGCATGAACCACAGCGCCTAGCTCTTAAAATATCTTATTGTAGGCTGGGCATGGTGGCTCACACCTATAATCCCAGCACTTTGGGAGCTGAGGCGGGCAGATCACCTGAGGTCAGGAGTTTGAGATCAGCCAGGCTAACGTGACAAAACCCATCTCTACTAAAAAATACAAAAATTAGCTGGCCAGCGTGGTGGTGCAGACCTGTAGTCCCAGCTACTTGGGAGGCTGAGGCACGAGAATCACTGGAACCTGGGAGAGGGGTGGAATTGTAGTGAGCTGAGATCACACTACTGCCCTCCAGCCTGGGCAAGAGAGAGAGACTCTGTCTCAAAACCAAAACAGAAAGCTATCTATCTGTCTAATCTATCTATATCATCTATCATCTATCATGTATCTTATTGTATTGTACTCACCCTTCTTTTATGATATGAGATGGTATGGTGCCTACGGGATGATAAGTGAGGTGATGACGTAGGCATTGTGATACAGCATTAGGCTACTGTTGACCTTCTGTATTCCTGAAATCTGTGTAACCATCCCTTTCTTGCAGTAAATAGCTTGGTGTCCCCATTTAAGGTATCTTTTAAGTCTCTGGATAGGCTCAATGCTTTCTGGTGCAACATATTGCTGTCAATCAGAACACATTTTCTGTTCATGTCTTCCACCAAATTTAATGCTTTTTCCATCTTTTGTTTTGAGACAGGGTCTTTAGCACCCAGGCTGGAGAGCAGTGGCACAATCATGGCTCACTGCAGCCTCCACCTCCTGGGCTAAAGCGATCTTCCCACTTTAGCCTCCTGAATAGCTGGGACTATAGGCACAAGCCACCATGCCCAACTAATTTTTAATTTTTTTGTAGAGATAGGGTCTTACTCTGTTGCCCAGGCTAGTCTTGAACTCCTGGGCTTAAGCGATCCTCCCTCCTTGGCCTCCCAAAGTGCTGGGAGTACACGTGTGAGCCACCACATCCAGTCACCTCTTCCATCTTATCACATACCATGGCTATAACTTGCAGTTTAAAGTACAACAGCAGGCCAGGCATGGTGGTTCACACCTGAAATCCCAGCACTTCGGGAGGCTGAGGTAGGCAGATCACTTGAGGTCAGGAGTTCGAGACCAGCCTGGCCAACATGGCAAAACCCCATCTCTACAAAAAATGCAAAAATTAGCCCGGTGGGCAGCACATGCCTGCAGTCCCAGCTACTCAGGAGGCTGAGGCACGATAATTGCTTGAACCCAGGAGGCAGAGGTTGCAGTGAGCCGAGATTAGGCCATTGCACTCCAGCCTGGGCGACAGATAATCTGTGTCAAAAAAAAAAAAAAAAAAAAAAGCAACGGCAAAACTGGAGCAAAGTTTTCTTCATAATTTTATGGATGCAAAGTTCATTTTTATGTCTATCTCAGCAACCTCAGATGTGACTTTTCTTTTTTTGTTTTTTTTGAGACAGAGTTTTGCTCTTATTGCCCAGGCTGGAGTGCAATGGCATGATCTTGGCTCACTGCAACCTGTGCCTCCCGGGTTCAAGCAATTCTCCTACCTCAGTCTCCCCAGTAGCTGGGATTACAGGCATATGCCACTACACCTGGCTCATTTTGTATTTTTAATACAGACGAGGTTTCTCCATGTTGGTCAGGCTGGTCTTGAACTACCGACCTCAGGTGATCCACCTGCCTCAGCCTCTCAAAGTGCTGGGATTACAGGTGTGAGCCACCGCGCCCAGCCAGATGTGACTTTTGTTTCCTTAAAAGGTTGAGAACTTTAACTTTTCACTTAAAGGAAGCACTTTATGGCCTGAGGCATACCCGACTTGCCACATCACTACTCTTGCACTTTGGGGCCATTATTAAATAAGGGTTTCTTGAACACAAGCATTGTAATACCCCAACAGTTGGTCTGATAACTGAGATGGCTACTAAGTGGTTAACTGGTGGGCAGCATATATAGCGTGGATTTGCTGGGCAAAGGATGATTCGCAGCCCAGGTGAGATGGCAAATGATCTCATCATGCTTCTCAGAACAGCATCAAACTTAAAATGGTTTACTTCGGGAATTTTGTATTTAATATTTTCAGACCTGGGTTGACTGTGGGTAACTGAAACCTAGATGGTATAGCCTACTACACACCTAGGCTACATGCATGGTGTAGCCTATGGCTCCTAGGCTGCAAACCTGTACAGCACGTGACTGAACTGAATACCGTAGGCAACTATCACACAAGGATAAGTATATGTGTATCTAAAAATAGAAAAGGTCGGATAAAAATAGGGTTATAACTCCATGGGGCCACTGTCATAGATGTGGTCCATTGTTGACTGAAATATCACATGGTATGTACCTCTATCTTCTATCAGGTCTGTTTCTCTGGAGAACCCTGACAATACAGGCTGGAAACAAGTAGATAACAGTTTTCTTTCTTTTTTCTTTCTATGTCAGACAGGTAATATGCCGACATTGTACCAATGTTTCAGGATGGCACATCTCACACCTGTGTGTGAACACCTAATCCTCATGCTTATGAACTACATAAGGAGCTGGTAACAGTTTTGTCAGTTCTGTTTTTTTGCCTCATCCCATTTCACCAGTATGGCACTGCAAAAGTGCAGCAACTCATTCAAAAGTTCCTATTTCTACAAATTAAATAAAAACACAATTAAATTTTAGTAGGTGCTAAAACTTGGTTTTGAAATTTTATTAAAAAAATATATTTGCAAACATATAAAATTTAGGATGAAAAACGCTCATTTTAAAACATGTAATAACTTAATATTTGCAAACATACACAGATGGTATAAAATCCATACCATTAAAAATGTTAATGATACAGTATTGCGCTCATGGAACAAAAACCTTGCTGTAATTCCAGAGCTTCTCGTCCCCACATTTCAGGGAGCTGAGAATCTGGTACAATGAAAGTCATGAGAGCCACATGGTCAAAGCAGTAATACAGAATAAAAAACCATTTAGAACACATATTTTAAAAACATGTTTCTTAAGGAATCACACCGATAAAAAGGAAACACAATTCTGCATTTTCCCCACTTTGAAGTGAATGATATTGCATCTTAGCATTTTAAATGAAGGTGTCAAATACAAAACGGAGGGAATCACTGCACACATCTGCTGAATTTGCTGAAAAACAGGCTCCTCGAGGCCCTGGTCCACTCGGAAATGTTCTCAAGCACAGCTGTAAATAAGCCTAGTGTAAGCTGCTTGACTGTGCTCAGATCTTAGCATTTTAGAGACTTGAAAACAGAGATCACTATTGGTTCCAGAAGGTACGCTGAACGCAACTGAAGAAAACCGAAGGGAGGCAAGAAAGAAACACGTGCTCTGCAGCTAATGTGCAGCCAGGATGCAGGATGCGCACCCCATGATTCCTCAGTTCTCCTCACTCACATGGGCTGAGCCCACTCGTGCCTGTGCCACCTCTCATTCCTCTCAGAGTTACAGTATGATGGCTGATTTTGTTTTTTGAGCGGTTAGGCACCTTCAATTTCATGTTGCATTATTAGTAATACAATGGCAGTTAGGGCCTCTACTATGGAAACGAGAAAATTTCAAACTACATTCTTTGGGGGAGGAGAGTAATAAAGCTGCATGGTTTAAAAATTTACCTAGTAGTGGATGATAGGGGTTTATATAATTTCTACAAGAAAACATAAGCCAGGAAAAGAACAAATGCTTGACATGCAAAATCTGGTTAGACATATACTAAACTAAGCTTGTGTGTCCCCCTGTAGATAGGGGCCCAGCTTGACTTCTTTTTTTTTTTTCCTTTGTTTTTGACATCGAGTCTCACTCTGTCACCCAGGCTGGAGTGCAGTCGCTCGTACTTGGCTCACTGCAACCTCTGCCTCCCGGGTTCAAGTGATTCTCCTGCCTCAGCCTCCTGAGTAGCTGGGATTACAGGCGTGCGCCACCACGCCCAGCTAATTTTTGTATTTTTAGTAGAGACAAGGTTTCACCATGTTGGTCAGGCTGGGACTTGGGTTCTTAATAAAATATCACTCTCTGTGATGGCTATATCTAAGCCTCTGAAGGTGAGCTATGGACATATCACATGTGGACAGCATGAAATGCTTCTGACACTGAGAGTCACTTGCAAAACTGGAATTCAAAGTCAAGCAGGCCAAATCTCACACCTTTCGAATCCCGGGAGGGACACAATGAAGAAGAGCTTCTGCCTTAAGGGAACAAGGCTGTCTGGGAGGCGTGAGAGTCCATTAAAAGACAACACATTAACTACAACAAAAAGAAGAGCAGCACCACCCACCAGTGGTGCCGCAGACACACCTCTCCTCCAAGCTCCGGGCTGCTCCTCTTGGAGCCCACACTTAGACCCTGGGGGTGGGGGTGGGCACAAAAATAGAGTGGTCTAAATGCAGGTCTCCTGGGGTTCTGCGAAATCTAGCCAGAAGCATCTCCATCTCGGTGTCCCTTTCGATTCAACTAAGCTTCCAATAAAGACACTGCAGCAATGTAAACATGCAACCTAAGCTAGCATGAGGTTCTAGATAGTAAGCCTGAACTAGGAATAAGGCAACTGAACTGTGACTTTCGGGCCAGGGTCATCCAACTGCAATTATCCAGGCTTGGCCTGGCTTCTCTAGAGATTCATTCTGGCCTGAACTTCCTGGTAATCATGACATGAACTTCTGGCTTCTGAATTTTAAGTAAATGCTTTGAATATACAAATTTGGGAGGTGAAACAGGTTTACCCTTTTCAAATCTTCATGACTTGGGCACTTAAGTTTACTTTCATACTAAGGAAGCCTTATCATAGATTCTCTTTACTGTCTATCATATCCATTCCTAGCATTAAAGGTGAAAATTAATATGATCACAGACTCTCTTTAGGATATTCTCTCTTAACTCTCTCATAATATTACATACTCAAAAGCATAATTTCAATTCAAGAATCCCTTGATTTGTCTGTTCACCAAAGCCCACTGAGACCACATTTGGGGTGCAATCACACCTACTGGTGCGTCCACTTTATGGAAGTCACGTGGGTCCCTGGACACCATCTCTCGGTGTCAGCAACACTCTGTATCCTACTACAGCTTTCTCGTTCCCAGATGATGCATAAGCAATTCATTTTTGGTTGCTTAATTTACACACTATCTGTGAAAACAAACTATTCATAATTGAGCATGAAAACTTATAAGCTTCCCTGAATTCTGCACAATTCACACATAATTAGGTAGACAGCAATAGAAGACACTAAAATGAGAAGCAGAAACCCTGTCCAGGAAGCATGTTTAGATCAACAAAAGCCAATCATTCTTTATGCTAAAAACTAAGACCAAACTAAAACAAGTATGTAATTCACAAGTAATCTTCTAGAATTTCAGCTAGAAAAAAATAATCTATGGACTTATGATTGAGTTACCATTAAAGCTTAAATGATTGTTCCCAAGGAACCATCATATCTGTCAGCATTATTCACAGCTAATCCTTATACTAGCTGGTTGAGCCAATTGGGTTTTTACCCCATCATTAAATAGTGCTCATAAAAAGTAAGCAGTGCATCTTAATTGGTTAAATACTACAAAATGACCTGTATCATAGAAACGAAGACACTTTCATTCAAAGAATATCTTAAAATTACTATTGCTGAAATAAATCAAAATCTACATTAAAATATTACTAAACACCATTACATGCTATAAAAGAATAAATAGAAATCATGGCAGATCAATAGCAGCATAACAAAGCTTCTTTACATATTTTCACACTTTGGGCTGGGAAAGTACTCACAGCCTAGGAATACATTGGTAGAGTTCGGAATCACATTTTCTTTTAACTCCATAGTTCTACAACAAAATAAGGGCAGTGTGAATAACAGCTCCCTTTTCTGCATAGCTTTAAAACTATTCTCAGTACACTCAAGGAAAGGAACCAGGATGGCTTTGTCAGATTGGTCCACAGGTCCTTTTGTCAAAGTGTTAAGGAAAACAATCAACAATGACAGAAAAGGAAAATAAGGCTGTGCTTCACACACAAACTTAGCATTTTCAGAACCACTGGAGAGTTCAACCTAAAATGAAGATCTGATAGGATGTGGGCATTCCCAGTCCCAGCCTTCCTTCAAAGGTGTGACATGCCTGTGTCAGAGCCTGACAGCGCCCTATTCAAACGGTAATGCTGCACTGGGGGCCTGCTGCGGGGCAGGACTGGGGCACTTAAAAACAAAACGCTATTAAGAAATTTCACAACTTTTAAGGCCCAAACGGGGCATTCATATAAAATATATTTCACTTGAGGAAATAATTCCCAATTTGCCGCCTTAAATTCTGGTCCTAAAAGCTCGAAGCTACTTTGCAGAGCTGCCTTCTACTCTGTTTAGAACTTGACTGTCAGCCCAAAGCCTGTTTCTATGGGGTAGGCTGGGACAAGCGGTGGGGGCCAGGCTGAACTTCTGCTGTGAGGCTGGTGACTACTCCTCTGTAAGTCCTTGAAAGTGAAAGCGAGCTGAGAATCAGATTCCTTATTCCACAGCCTTGCTCCTAGCTGATGAAAACACCCATATAACTTAACACAATGATTTTTTTTTTTTTTGTCAAAACAAAGGTCTGCTGGTGATGCTTCACAGTGAAACCTCCATTATCACTGAGAATGTCACTTGGAAAACATTCTTAAGAAATGAGTCTCTTTCTCATAGGCTCAATTTCAGGATTCTCAAACTCGATGTTCTGCTCAGAAGTTTCCATGATGAAGCCTATTTGTCTCTGAGGTTAGCACTCTGCCTTTAGACTTACTCTGCTCCAGTCATAGGTTGTTGTTGTCTTTGTTCTTGGTCAGCACCTGCAAGTAGACTTCATGAAGTGTACTGAGGAAGCTGGAATCATTCTAGAAGAGATGGGAAAGGTTAAGGATACGAATGCCACATTTACCTCAACAGATTTTACTTCCTTGGTAACAGTTTAGGAAAAAAAATTGTATAAATGATTTGTATAACTGATAATCCCACTATCCAGAGACAATCATGATTAATATATTGAGTTCACGCAGATATTTCTCCACCAGGACGGTGTGCTTGAAAAAAGAGAAACAGTACTCCCAGTCTGTTTTTTTTTTTTGCCCGCCCCGGTCTCTCAAAGTGCTGGGATTACAGGTGTGAGCCACTTTGCCCGGCCTCCAGCTAGTCTTTTGAATTTACTTTATGAGCTGATTCTGTAGGAGGAATGTATACAATTTATTTTATTAAGTAATGAAAAATCAAACATAAAATTGGTATCCTACATACCTTTATGAGATGTATTAATGTATCCTGGAGCTGAGACTTGCTGAGAATAATGGAAGGCTTTCTCTGACTTTCTGGCGTTCCAATAGTTAGAGGAGAAGGAGAGCTGGCTTTCCTCTCAAGATCTGAAGACCTTGTAACTGTCTGCTGGAAAACACTTGGGGCCAGCAGGACTGAAGACACTGCAGTGGTCGTTGCAGTAACCAGTGGGGCGCCTGCAACCTGGAGAGGAACAATGGTCATTTTGTACCAAAGTGCAGAAGCCAGTAGCCAGGCCCAGAATAGGGACCATGTGGAAACAGGCACAAGCAGCAGAAGAGTGAAGCCCAGAGACAGATTATTTTGGGCTCAAGTAAACATTCAGTAGGAGCATTTGAACATCTAGCATCTGGTTATAAACTTCCGTTAGCTAAAGGATGACGAGCCCATTTATATAAGAACGTCCTAGAATCATCACGGGAAGCCAAGTCCAACTGCCACAGAAGGTAAGAGAAGTAACAGTATAGAATGCACAGTTAGAAAAATCCTATGATAAATTCAAAATGTAAAGGCTTTTTGGGAGGGGAGTTGGGGAAATGACTGGAAGAGGACATGAGGGAACTTTCTGGAGTGACAGAATGTTACATATTGATTGGGTTGCCCAAGGGATAATACATACATGTGTCAAAAACTCATTTAAAAATCTGTATTGTTTGGCTGGGCGCAGTGGCTCATGCCTGTAATCCCAGCACTTTGGGAGGCCAAGGTGGGGTTCGAGACCAGCCTGGCCAACATGGTGAAACCCCATCTGTACTAAAAATACAAAAATTAGCCAGGCATGGTGGCCTGTGCCTGTAATCCCAGCTACTCGGGAGGCTGAGGCATGAGAATCACTTGAACCCAGGAGGTGGAGGCTGCAGTGAGCCAGGACCGCACCTACTGCACTCTAGCCTGGGTGAAAGAGCAAGACTCTGTCTCCAAAAATAAAAAAGAAATAAAAAATACGCTTTTTTAATTTTTTTTACTTTTAAGGCAGGGTCTCACTCTGTCACCCAGGTGGGAGTGCAGTGGTGCAGTCACCACTCACTGCAGCTTCAACTTCCTGGGCTCAAGCAATCCTCCCCTCATTTTTGATTTTTTGGTAAGAGACGAGGTCTCACTGTTGCCCAGGCTGGTCTTGAACTCCTGGGCTTAAGTGATCCTTCCACCTAGGCCTCCCAAAGTGCTGGGATTACAGGTGTGAACCACCATGCCTGGACTCTGAGAATCTGCATTTCAGTGTATATAAATCACACTGCAATAAAAAAGAATTTAAAAATCCAGTTATGACCAGGAGCGGTGGCTAATGCCTGTAATCCTAGCACTTTGGGAGGCCTATGTGGGAGGATCACTTGAGGTCAGGAGTTCAAGACCAGCCTGGCCAACATGGTGAAACCCCGTCTCTACTAAAAAGACAAAAACATAGTAGAGTGTGGTGATGGGTGCCTGTAATCCCAGCTACCTGGGACGCTGAAGCAGAAGAATCATTTGAACCTAGAAGGTAGAGGTTGCAGTGAGCTGCACTCTGGGCAGCAAAGCAAGACTCCGTTTCCAAAACAAAACAAAACAAAAGAAATCCAAATCCAGTTATGTTCAATCTATTTTTTTACACCATTATAGAAAGCAATGAGAAAATGTCTTAAAAATAAAGCTAACATCTACCTCTCTCCTCCATTTAGATGTGCTTCTAGGCTAATTCCAGCTAATTATCTGAATATGTTAAACCAGTAATCATCAGTATTTTCAGTATTCTCAGATCTAATACAATCAACAGAGATCTACATTTCTTTCTCTTACATGTCACTTCCTCATTTACAAAGAGCACAGAGCTGGCCACAGTTTCAAGGGTATGGTTTTTGGCATCTGAGCTATTTACGCTTTATTTATTTTTGGTGCAAAAGCAGGCTGAGAGCTCCTGCAGATAGATCACCATGCAGAAGGACAAGACACACAGAAAAGAGGCTCGTTTCCAAGAACAGTCAGGAGCTGGCTCCCATTTAAACTCCAAGATATAAGACCAGTCAGAAGCTGGTTCCCATTTAAACTCCAAGACTCAAGGAGGGTACAAAGGCTCAAAGGAAAACAGAAATGACTTTAGGGAGCTAAAAAAAACCTGTGTGCATTGCAAGGTTAGTGGGTGATGGAGAGTAGGGACAACAAAAAACGAAGCAAGGGAGGACAAACGGGACAGAACACACAGGCCTGGGAGGCTTTGTTCTCAGAGCAATGGGAAATGAGAGGACTGTAGCAGGATAGTGGCTCTGCCACCTGTGACATCACAGCTCCTCCAGGGCAGTATTTCCTACTTATAAGCCAGGTTACCACACTCTTAGCAGTCACCCGTTCACAAATACCGAGTAAGGGCCCATCCTGCCCTCTACACACACAGTCAGGGAAGATACCCATGCAGATGCCTCAAGATCCACAGAGGCCACAGTAATGGACTCTGCCAGGACGGGGGTGGGAGGTGCCTGGCCTAGGAAAGACATCTAAGATGGGCTGGGCGCCACAGCTAACTCTTTTCACTAAGCTGACAACCTTTTACTTCACATCCAGCAGAAGAACTTAAAAATACATAATGTGTCCTTTAGAAAGAGGGAGTCCTGGCTGGTCCAAAGGTAGTGAGTTAGCTCAACTGATTGTTCATAGTCAATTACAGATCAAATTCCTTGTTCTACTCTTTCTACCTTCTCACTATAGCACCAGACTAGTCTTAAAAAAAAAAAAAAAGAAAAGAAGAAAAAGCAAGTCCTTACCGGGATGGCACTGGGTAACACCTTAGGCTGGACAAATACTTCAGGATCCTGGTTCTGCTGCATAGACTGAAATGTTTATGAAGAGAAGATAGATGGATATAAGAAGTTTCAATTGATTTCCTAGTCTTAATTGAAGAAGACTTTCCCAGTGGAAAATCTAGGTTAGTAATAGAAAATGGTTCAGTTATTAACTAGTTCCTAGATTCCCAAGGGAAGAGTCTGACAGAATCTTGCAACTATGCAGCCAACGATTCAACTGCATGAGAGCTCTGCGACAGCCTCTCTTCTTTAGTTCCGGAGGGACGGGGTGTGTGCAGAGCCTTTCAGGTACCTTTAAAGAAAAGCCTGAGACTTGTATCCCTTCTAAGAGACAGGGACAGCCCAGGAATATACATAATGTTTAAGTTTTGTGGGTATATAGGTATATATATTTATGAGGTATATGAATTTTTTTTTTTTTTTTTTTTTTTTTTTTTAGGAATTTTTGCTCTGTCGCCCAGGCTGAAGTGCAGTGGCTGGATCTCAGCTCACTGCAAGCTCCGCCTCCCGGGTTTACGCCATTCTCTTGCCTCAGCCTCCCAAGTAGCTGGGACTACAGGCGCCCGCCACCTCGCCCGGCTAGTTTTTTGTATTTTTTAGTAGAGACGGGGTTTTACCGGGTTAGCCAGGATGGTCTCGATCTCCTGACCTCGTGATCCACCCGTCTCAGCCTCCCAAAGTGCTAGGATTACAGGCTTGAGCCACCGCGCCCGGCTGAAATGTTTTAATATAGGCATGCAATGCATAATAATCACATCATGGAAAATGGGGTATCCATCCCCTCACGAATTTTTCCTTTGTGTTACAATCTAATTATACTCTTTTCATTATTTTAAAATATATACTTAAATTATTATTGACTATAATCACCCTGTTGTGTTATTAAATACTAGGTCTTATTCATTCTATTTTTTTTTTAATGCATTCACCATCCTCACCTCCCCCTACCTTCCTAGCCTCTGGTAACCATCCTTCTATTCTCTATCTCCATGAGTTCAAATAAAGTGAGAACATGTGATGTCTGTCCTTCAGCCTGGGCATATTTTTGCTGTTGAGTCTGTAGAGATAGAGATGAGAGATCTAGGCAGCATGGCACCTCTTGATAAGGTGATGTAAATGTGGACAGTTGAAAAAAATCAGCTTTATTTGACCTCATACCTTCAAGTCTAGGATGCTCTTATGGCACCTCTAGGGTACTTGGCACAAGGTAGGCACTCTAGGAGAGTGCTGTGGGAGATAGGAAGGGAGTTAAGCTTTGGAATAATTTGGTCCTGAGTCAAATGAGGACTCCTGGAAATGCTGGGCAAAAGCAAAACAAACATACAACCTCTGCTAAAGTGCATATCCAGATAGGAAAATAAATTACTTGGTTGTTCATGATAGGGCTTCTTACCTCAGCTGTCTCCTAGCCCGACATACTTTAAAGGGACAACTCTTCAAAACTGTCGGTGTCATGACAGTTAAAACCAAGGTCTGTAGTTTCATCCCATCCAGTTACAGTTACCCACCATGCCCACCCCCACCCTCCTGCCATTACCTGAAGGGGAGCAAGCACCATGTTGCTCAGGGAGGCTGAGGCTGCCGCTCTTGCTGCTGCTGTCTTAGAGGGAGGCTCTATGAAGCTCTCAGGTGTGGCCAGCTGACCAGCTGCTGGAGAAAAGCTGGCTACCATTGCACCTTTCCCAAGTGGTTGTGTCTGTATTTGGTCATGCTGTGGGGTCAACCTGAGTTTCTGGAGAAGATCAACGCTTGGGAGGGATGTGCCAGCTGTGTTCGTCACGTTCAATGGGGCCCGGAAGGGGCTCTGGCTGGCAATCAGACCGGCATGGCTTAGCTCAGGGACTGGCTGATTCAGGAGTGGAGACCTCTGTCTAGGTGTGGTCTTCACCGCCTGCATCATGGTGCTGTTTCGAGGTAAGCTGGGGGGAACCTGTGTAGTAGGAGCTTCGGATGGCAGAGTGGGACTGAGAACGGGACTCAACGGGATTGTGTAGGTTGGGGCATGCTTTTCATTGGACTGTGTGATGGAGGCTGGAGTGATTAGCACCGGGGTGGTGATTTCAGGCTGGACTGAGTGGTGGGCAGCAGAAGGGACACCCAGGGTTTCTGATTGAGGGGCTCCTCCTGACTGCTCAAAGGGAAATGGTAGGAATGAATTGGGCTCTTTCTGGGAGGCATCTCCTGGCAACCTCTCCACTTCTTCTGAATCCAGACCCACAACTGCTGGCTGTTCCTTTGGCAAAGAGGTTCCAAATAACTCTTCTACTGTCAGATGCTTGTGTCCAGATGGAGCAGACTGAAAAACAATGAAACCACCCAGTGAAAGAGGTCTCTTATAAAACAGCATAACCAAACTTCTTTTCCAGAAGTCAAAGATTGTGCAGAATCAAGGATGGATGGAGTATAAAAATAAGGAATGGAAAAAACTGAAGATGTACTAAGGATTAAGGCCCAAGTTCATCCAGTGTCCCCAGGTTGGTGGACGGAAATTTGCATTGGTAATATAATTCACATTTTTAGGGTCTCTGGGAGGCAGGATCAGAATTCACTGTTCTTTTTCTTGGCAAAGCTGACTGTGCCCAATTGTCTCATGTCAGCAACACATAGGGAAATACTAGAGGAGACACAGGGACCGAATGCTGATCAGGTGATTCCACCTTTCACTATTCTCAATGAAACGCTAGGCATTGGACCTCCGTAAATTAGAAAACAAACCCAGCCATTTAACAGTGGGCCATTACCCTCCTTATTCCCTAGCCACAGAATTCTTAAGAAAAAGCAAAGCATTTAAGCCTGACAATTTAAAATGTATATATATTTTAGTAAGTTGGCTTACTGACACCGTAACCACTCAAAGGAAAACCTTTTGTGCTTTCCTGTGCTTGTAAGCAGTATTTCCACAGTCAATAACCTTTATTTCCTGAGTGCTCACAGGGTGCCAGGTCTTGCTCTAACCTGGGCTCAAGGGACGCAGTAAGGGAGGAACAACAGCTCCCACAGAGCTTACATTTTAGTGGGAGACACACCTAAGTACTTTGAAAACACAGGCAGCCTCAACTTTTTATGCCTAAAATGACTGAATTAGTTGTTTAGATCTGTTTATACTGAAAAAATTAGTTCATTGAAACACGATTCTCAAGGCTTCAGAAAATCTGTAAGGCCCCAAAGTACACTGCAAATTAGTATACTATTGATAAAACTATGGTATGATCACATTTCTACAGGAAAACAAACCCAATTTTGTCCAGGCAAATGTTTGTTTCATCCATTTGATAAAAATTCTTGAATTTATCAGGTGCCAGGCATTGTGCTGTCACTGTGATGTGAAAAAAGAGGCCAGGACAACTGGTAAGGCCCGCCTCCCAGCCCCCCCTGCGCCCCACACTAGGCAGAATTGCAGAGTTGAGTGGGAGGGAGGGTGCTAGGAAGAGTGAAACTGGGGAGGGATGTGGTGAGCTGGCTGGGGAGCACAGCCACTGAGGCAGCCACACGTGCTTCAGCACAGCTGGGTCAGAGGCTGGGTGGGAGGGTGACAGGGAAAGAGAGAAGCAGTGGGCAGACTGCAGAGTATCTGAGCCATGTTAGAGGATCTGGACTTTATCCACAGGACAATGGCGACATGTTCAGGGGATGAGCCATCAGGCTTTATATTTTAGGAGGTGCACTTGGTTGGCCACATAAAGGACAAATTGTAGGGGTGAGACTGAGGAGTCTGGACTAAGTAAGATACTGGCAGAGAAGAGGATGAGAACTGGAGTTGGAATGGAAGGAGTTGGTGGCTGGCCAGGTAGGAGCAAGGAGCCGAGAGGACACCCTGGTATCTGGGTATTGGGTGGTGGTATCACTGCCTGGGCAGGCCAGCCCAGGAAGAGTCCCTAGGGTTAGGGAGAGGGGGAAGCTGAAGTTAGTTGTGAACATGTCTGGAGGTCTGTGTGGAACCTCTAGAACCTGGAGGTACTGACTTAGAACACAAAATGGTAATGTTATTTTGTGTTATTAAAACACAAAAATGGTAATACAAGTCAAGGGAGCAAAGGCATCCCCTCAGGAGGTTGTAGCGACACAGCTGTGATGTCCTATCAACCACCCAGAGGCAGGGCCTGGAGCCAACCACTGCTGCCTGGCTCTGCTCCTTTCCAGCTGTGTGGCCTGAGGAGTGCTGTCCACTTCTCTGAGTCTCAGGCCTCTATAAAGTAGGGAGGGCTGGTAGAGGCTGACATGTATGGAACCCAGTGCGTGTTTAATGTCAGCACCCCAAACAACATGGAGAGCAAGTTTGCCAAGGCAGGGGTTCTCTTTCTCATGTATTCCTAATCCTTGCCTTTCTTGCTCTTGGACTTGCCTACCCAAGTAATGGCACCGCTACCCAGGACTACAGACCCCATCAGTACATAGCAGACACTCAACAGTGCTCTCTCCCAAAGTTCTTTCAGGGAGTAGGGGGAAGTCAGTTTGAGGAGAGAGGGAGCTTAAGGCAAGAGATCCCGTGTCAGGAGGGGCTCATGTCAGACAACAGGGAAAGAGGGCCAGCAGCGATGAGCATGCACACAAGTTTGCATGTGAAGGACAGAAAGTTAAGGGAGTGCCATTCTGTCTTCTCTCCCTGGTATGAGGACAGCATCATCTGCTAGGTGAGAGGGACAGGGCAGGTCTGAAAAAATGTAGTCAGTAAAAAGTAACTGTTGTGGAGGAAGAGGCAAGAACCTCCCACAGTTGAAAAAAAGTTGTAGCTTCATACCAAACCATTTCACCTTAGAAAATATTCAATAAAGAAATTCCACCAATCTCACTTCAAATATAAGGCAGCATCAATATCTAATTTTAAACTGTGGATACAAAAAAGTACTAAAGATCTTATATGGTTCAATTTCTTCATATTTTTACTTCTGAAAAAAACTGTAGAGTTTAGGGTCTAAAAAAAAAGACACCTCAGCTGTTAACTGGGAAAATTACATAATCTTTCTTTTTCTTTCTCTTTTTTTGAGACAGGGTCTCATTCAGTCAGACTGGAATGCAGTGGTGTGATCACAGCTTATGCAGCCTCAACCTCCCAGACTCAAACAATCCTTTCATGTAGCTGGGACCACAGGTGCATGCCACCATGCTCAGTTTATTTTTACATTTTTTGTAGTGAGCCATTGAGCCCAGCATAATCTTTCTAATTTAGTTCCTTATCTGAAAAGCAAGGACATTCTGACAATGATCTCAGAGCACTGTTGTGAAAATTAAATTCTCAATATAACGTCTGGTGCCCAAAAAGCATTAAATTGAAGTTGGCTTAAACTGTAATCACATAAACACCGTGTGGTCTTTCTTTTTTGAGACGTAGTCTTGCCCTATCGCCCAGGCTGGAGTGTAGAGGCGTGACCTCGGCTCACTGTAACCTCGCCTCCCAGGTTCAAGCAATTCTCATGCCTTAGCCTCCTGAGTAGCTGGGATTACAGGCACGCACCACCACATCCAGCTAATTTTTGTATTTTTAGTAGAGACGGGTTTAACCATGTTGCCCAGGCTGGTCTCGCACTTCTTCTGACCTCAGGTGATCTGCGTGCCTCGGCCTCCCAAAGTGCTGGGATTACAGGCGTGAGCCACCATGCCCAGCCCACCATGTGGTCTTAATAGCAAGCATGGAGTACCAAACAAAAATTCATTAAATGCTCCTAGAATATTATACCCCACAATGCAAGACAACAACAACAAAACACCTGGTAAGATGACCAAGGCTAGGCCATTATAAACCTCCTGGTCACTCCCGATGCAAAGAATCATCAAGGACACAGCTGTTTGTTTAAAACTCCCTGGTAATATTTCAAACCCATTCCATCTAGGTCAAAATAGACAACAAATTCTCCCCTGGGACAGACTTCTCTGTCCAGGCCACATAGCTGCAGACATGTGCACCAGTTCCATTTACTACACTGAACATTCTTAGTCACTTGTGAATTCCTGGCATCATAAATGTCTACCGACAGCACAATAGACATTTATCTCCCTATTTTAAAAAACTGTATTAAAATATACATAAAACTTACCATTTTAACCATATTTAAGTGTAAAATTCAGTGGCATTTAGTACATTCACATTGTTGTTTTTAAGGTTCATCCATGTTCTAACATGTATCAGAATTTCATTTCTTTTTTATGGCCAAATAATGTTCCATTGCATGTATATATGACACTTATTTATCCATGCTTCCACTAACGGACACTGGAGTTCTTGAGATGTTTCCACCTTCTAGCTAGTGCAAATACTGCTGCTGTAAACACTGGTGTGGAAGTATCTGAATGCCTGTTTTCAATTCTTTTGGGTATATACCCAGGAGCAGAAGTGCTGGGTCATATAGTAATTCTAAGTTTAACTTTTTGAGGAACCACCCAACTGTTTTTTCCCTAGTGCCTGAACCATTTCACATTATCACCGGCAATCCAACAGGGTGGCCAGTATACAGCAGTATATGAGGTAACAGAGTATATGGAGTATTTTCCACATACTCTCCAACACTTGTGATGTTCTGTTTTAATGATACTAGCCATCCTAATGGGTATGAAGTGATACCTCAATGTGGTTTGAATTTGCATGTCCCTATTAACTAATGATGTGGAGCATCTTTTCATGTGCTTATTGGCCATCTGTATATCTTATATGGAGATTCCTATTAAAATCTTTTACCCAGTTTTGAATTGGGCTAATTCCTTTTTATATACATTATATGTTTAGAAAACAAATGGGTCAAGTTTCTTAGCAAAAAAGTACTGGAAAACAACACTAATTTTTTTTTTTTTAATTTTTGAGATGGAGTCTCACTGTCACGCAGGCTGGAGTGCAGTGGTGTGATCTTGGTTCACTGCAACCTCCACCTCCTGGGTTCAAGCAATCCTCCTGCCTCAGCCTCCCGAGTAGCTGGGATTGCAGTCACGCACCATGACACTCGGTTAATTTTTGTATTTTTAGTAGAGATGGCGTATCACCATGTTAGCCAGGCTGTTCCTGAACTCCTAACCTCAGGTGATCGGTCTGTCTCGGCCCCCAAAGTGCTGGGCTTACAGCCAACGTGCCTGGCCAACAACACTAATTCTTATTAATGCAAAGTAAATGGATCATAACTACTCCATCTATTATAGAATGTGTATGTAGACACACAAACCAATATTTAAACTACTTTGGAAAACAGAGATCAGACTGGGTCTATGTTGCAGAAATTTAAGAAAAGAAACAATCATGGAGAAACCTCATCACAAAATACACCTGAGGCATAATCCAGACAGCAACTTTTACTTGTCTAGTGAAACATAAATTAACTTTGAACAGCCAAAAATCTACTTTAAGTCAGGCAGAGCGCCTCATGCCTATAATCTCAGCACTTTGGCAGGCCTAGGCGGAAGCACTGTTTGAAGCTAGGAGTTTAAGATCAGCCTGGTCAACACACTGAGCCCCTGACTCTACAAAAAATTTAAAAAGTAGCTGCACAAGGTGGTGTGCACCTGTGGTCCTGGCTGCTTGGGAGGCTGAGGCAGGAGGACCGTTTAAGCCCAGGAGTTTTGAGGTTACAGTGAGCTATGCTCACGCCACTGCATTTGAGCCTGGGCAACAGAGTGAGACGTCGTCTATACAGACAAACAAACACAAACATACCTACTTTATATTAAAATATGAAACCACCATATGGCAGAACGCTGAACCCTGACTTTAAAAGGAGCAGAAAATTTCCAGATTGCCGGGCGCGGTGGCTCAAGCCTGTAATCCCAGCACTTTGGGAGGCCAAGACAGGCGGATCACAAGGTCAGGAGATCGAGACCATGCTGGCTAACACAGTGAAACCCCGTCTCTACTAAAAAATACAAAAAACTAGCTGGAAGAGGTGGCAGGCGCCTGTAGTCCCAGCTACTCGGGAGGCTGAGGCAGGAGAATGGCGTGAACCCGGGAGGTGGAGTTTGCAGTGAGCCGAGATCCGGCCACTGCACTCCAGCCTGGGCGACACAGCGAGACTCCGCCTCAAAAAAAAAAAAAAAAGCTTCCAGATTCTCTATGTTGCCTCCCTATAACTACTGCCAGGCCAGACAGATTCTCTGACTTTCTCTAGAATAGGGTGTATGGTAAAGCATTACAGTTTTGGAGGTTTCCTCACATAAGAGGGAATAAACGAATCTGTGATGGCAATAATGAATCATCATACACAGAATGCTCACTATGCTAAGCACTTTACATGTATTACTCTATTCATCTGCTAGAGTAGGTCTATTATTATTGCCACTTTATAGATGATGCCCAAATACAACAACAGAACCAGACTCCAACTTAGTTCTAACAATACAGTCTACATTCTTAACCAGTGTGCCACCATACAGAGATGTCAATCCAGCAGATTATAGGTAACCTAATCACCTGGATGGTGATACTTACCTCTGGAAAACAGGTGCTGCTAAGGTTTGAATAACTGAGGTGGCTACAGATCAAAATGCATCAACATTTGGAAATACTATCATTTGGCACAAATCATGTTTTGGTCAGCGATGGACTGCATATACAACAGTGATCCCATAAGAATATTGTGTTTTTACTAAACCTTTTCTAAGGCTAAATATACAAATACCAGTGTGTTACAAGTGCCTATAATATGCAGTGCACTAATGTGCTGTACAGGTCTGTAGCCCAGGAGCCATAGGCTATCTCATCGAGCCTAGGTGTTAATAGGCAATGCCATCTTGGTTTCTTGGTTTGTGAAAGTACAAATACACTCTATGATGTTCGGAAATGAAATTGCCTAATGACACATTTCTCAAGACAATATTCTCATTGTTAAATGACACATGATTGTACCTAACTGGTTGAATTTGTCATAGGAGCCTAGGTGAGCAGAACATTCCTCTTCACACAAATCCCCAAAAGCTTCACAGTCTCTGCATTCTTTTCTGTTTCTGATAAGAAAAACTGGTTGCCCTCCTCTAGTAGCTGGGCTTATTTATTCATGAATTAACCTTCCATCATCCACAGAAAAGGTAAAATGTTACTCTTTCCTCATGCTTGAATATGCTTAAAGTTAGGATTCTGAGTTTTTTAATACTTCATGTAGATCAAGTGTTAGTCTGATAGTTTAGTTCGGGAAACGGCATTCAGCAAGCAACAGCATGTACAGCGCAGGACAAAATTATCATATTCAGCATCAGGTTTAATATGGTTCATTCCTCATCCCAGAGAATTGATGTTTAGAGAATTTTACACTTCTGTTTGGAGCTACTGGTCACTGCAGTGGGCACACTGTAAGACAGGCATTATTCTTGAACATAGGAAGCAAACAAAAACGAAATACACTACAGAAACAATCTCAAGAAAAATTTAATAAGTGAATTATGCTACTGAAATGGAATGTAATACTATCAAGGCTTGATAGCAGTACTTGCTCCTCAGCACTAGATGGCAGTGTTACTAAACAAATGTAGTATCTGCGTGTGGTGGCTGACGATAAATTTAAGCTAATTTTAGGCAATCACATGGCTTCTGACAATATCCAGATCTCAGTATTTCATAAAATTTTGTCACTATAACGTAAAAAGTGGAGTCTTCCCCCCACCCTGAGACAGAGTCTTGCTTTGTCGCCCAGACCGGAGTGCGGTGGCAATCTTGGCTCACTGCAATCTCCCCCTCCTGGGTTCAAGCAATTCTCCTACCTCAGCCTCCTGAGTAGCTGGGATTACAGCATGCACATTACCTGAGGTCAGAAGAAGTTCGAGACCAGCCTGGGCAACATGGTTAAACTTGTCTCTACTAAAAATACAAAAATTAGCTGGGTGTGGTGGTGCATGCCTGTAATCCCAGCTACTTAGGAGGCTGAGGCATGAGAATCGCTTGAACCTGGGAGGCATAATCTGGGAGTAAACTGTGTATGCCACCACACCCGGCTAATTTTTGTATTTTTAGTAGAGACGGAGTTTCACCATGTTGACCAGGCTGGTCTCAAACTCCTGACCTCATGATCTGCCTGTTTTGACTTCCCAAAGTGCAAAGTGCAAACAGATGGGATTACAGGTGTGAGCCTCCACACCTGACCAAAAGTGAAGTTTTAAAAGTATATGAAAAATCACAGAAAAACACATCAGCATTATCTGTACCTCTTGAATTCTGTATGTCTACAGACTCAGTGCTATTGTTGAAAGGCTGAGGATCTATGGCTTGTCACACTCATTTTTCAACTTTCAATGGGCAGTGCTTTACAATTTTTTTTTTTTTTTTTTTGAAATGGAGTTTCACTCGTTGCCCAGGCTGGAGTGCAATGGCACAATCTTGGCTTACTGCAACCTCTGCCTCCTGGGTTCAAGCGATTCTCCTGCCTCAGCCTCCCAAGTAGCTAGGATTACAGGCATGTGCCACCACGCCTGGCTAATTTCTTTTCTATTTAGTAGAGATGGGGTTTCACCATGTTGGTCAGGCTGGTCTTGAACTCCTGACCTCGGGTGATCCACTTGCCTTGGCCTCCCAAAGTGCTGGGATTACAGGCACGAGTCACCGTGCCTGGCTGATTCTTTTTTTTGTTGTTGGGTTTTTGAAAGAGGGTCTCCCTCAGTTGCCCAGGCTGGAATGCAGTGGTGCAATCTTGGCTCATTATAACCTCCACCTCCTGGTTTCAAGTGATCCTCCCACTTTAGCCTCCTGAGTAGCTGTGATTACAGGCGTGCGCCACCACACCCAGCTAATTTTTGTATTTTTAGTAGAGACGGGGTTTCACCATGTTTGCCAGGCTGGTCTCAAACTCCTGGACTCAAAGGATCTGCCTGCCTCCGCTTCCCAAAGCCCTGGGATTACAGGTGTGAGTCACCATGCCTGACCTTACAATTCTTTTTTTTTTTTTTAAATGGATACATAACTGGTATATTCAATACAGTAATGGAAACTAACCACAGTACAATTCTTAAGGCATTTTTTTCTGGTCCATTTCTTCCTTAGGGTCTCACAACAAATCTGCTTTAGGCAGTACAAGAATTCTTAACCTCATGATTCACAAAAGGAAGATGAAGTGATTCATGATTTAGAAAGGGGTAGTAGTAAGCCCACTGCACACTCCTGGATGATGATCCTAAATCCAGATACAGTAAAAATGGGGCATGGGAAGGTAGAATACAAAATTTGGTTTAAATTAATTATCATCTAAGTATCTAAAAACATTTTGGATACATTGCTGGTGTGAATGTAAAACTGTACAGACTTCCTAGAAAACAGTTTGGTGGTTTCTTTCTTTCTTTTTTTTTTTGAGACGGAGTCTCGATCTGTTGCCCAGGCTGGATGCAATGGGTGTGGATCTCGGCTCACTGCAAGCCTCCACCTTCTGGGTTCACACCATTCTCCTGCTCAAGCCTCCCGAGTAGCTTTGGACTACCAGGGCACCCCACCCACCACTTCCGGCTTAATTTTTGTATTTTTAGGTAGAGACAAGGATTTCACCGTGTTAGCAGGATGGGTCTCGATCTCCTGACCTCATGATCCGCCACCTCGGCCTTCCCCAAATCTGGGATTACAGGGCGTGAAGCCACCCGCCCGGCCTTTTTTTTTTTTTGGAGACAGGGTTTTGCTTTGCCCTTGTTGCCTAGGCTGGAGTGCAATGGCATGACCTCGGCTCACTGCAACCTTTGCCTCCCAGGTTTAAGCGATCCTCATGCCTCAGCCTCCTGAGTAGATGCGATTACAGACACCACCACCACCACCATGCCTGTCTAATTTTTGTATTTTTAGTAGAGATGGGGTTTTACCATGTTGGTCAGGCTGGTCTCGAATTCCTGACCTCAGGTGATCCACCCGCCTTGGCCTCCCAAGGCAGTTTCCTATTAAACTAAAACATGCAATACCAAATGACCTGACACTTGTACTCCTGGGCATTTATCCCAGAGAAATGAAAATTTATGTTCACACAAAAACCTGTACATAAATGTTCATAGGAGCTTTATTTGTAATAACCCAAAATTGAAAACAATCTAGATGTTCTTCAGTTAAGCGAGTTGCCAAAAATAGTTAAACAAATTTGTAATACTCTCAGTAATAAAAGGTAACAAACTTGATACATGTAACAACTTCAGTGAAATGTTCAGGAATTACGCTGAGTGAAGAAAGACAATCTCAAGAGGTCATATATATGATTCCATTTATATAATATTCTTTTTTTTTTTGAGACGGAGTCTCGCTCTGTCGCCTAGGCTGGAGTGCAGTGGTGTGATCTCAGCTCTGCAAGCTCTGCCTCCCGGGTGCACACCATTCTCCTGCCTCAGCCTCCTGAGTAGCTGGGACTACAGGCCCCCCGCCACTAGACCCAGCTAATTTTTTGTATTTTTAGTAGAGACGGGGTTTCACTGTGTTAGCCAGGATGGTCTTGATCTCCTGACCTTGTGATCCGCCCGCCTCGGCCTCCCAAAGTGCTGGGATTACAGGCATGAGTCACTGCGCCGGGCCTATATAATATTCTTGAAATGACTTTATAGAACTGGAAAATAGATGAATAGTTGCTAGGGCTAAATGATGGTGGGATCGGGGAGGCAGAGGTAGAGGCAGAGGCAGAAGAGGGTATGAAAGGGAAGTCAGTGTATTTATGAAAGGGCAACATAAAACATCCTTGTGGTGATGAAAATATTTAGCATCTTGACTGTGGTAGTGGATATACAAAGCTACACACGAGATAAAATTACACAAAACTGAATATACACACAAATAACAAGGGAAATCTGAACAAGATGTGTGGATTGTGTCAATAACCTGGTTATGATATCACACTATATTTTGCAAAATGTTATCAGTGGGAAAATGGGTAATGGGTACATAGGCTCTTTCTGTATTATTATTTCTTACAACTGCATATAAATCTGTAATTATCTCAAAACAAAAAATCTACTTAAAAAACTATGGATTTTCCAAAAAAAAAAAAAAAAAAACTATGGATTTTATTTGGTATCTGTTCTTTTATCAGACTATCAGTTATAAAGAGAATTAATTCAACAAATATTTACAGCGCTACATGCTAAGGACACAGCAATGAACAAGGCTCATAAAACTGCCCTTCTTTCCTATTAAGAGACAGCTTAAAAACAAAATAAAAAACCAAAACTGCTTTACATGGCGCTTATATTTTGGTGGGCAGGAGACAGACAAAAAACAAAAACAGAAACCACGTTAGCTGGTTAGAAACCTTAGTGAGAAAATAAAGTACAGCAAGAGGATGGAGGTGAGGGAGGGTTGTTTTATTTTATTTATTTACTTATTTATTTTGGAGCTGGAGTCTCGCTCTGTCGCCTAGGCTGGAGTGCAGTAGTGCAATCACAGCTCACTGCAACCTCCAGCTCCAGGGTTCAAGCGATTCTCCTACCTCAGCCTCCTGAATAGCTGCAATTACCGGTGTCTGTTACCACGGGCTAATTTTGTATTTTTAGTAGAGATGGGGTTTCACCATGCTGGCCAGGCTGGTCTCGAACTCCTGACCTCAGGTGATCCGCCTGCGTTGGCCTCCTGAAGTGCTGGAATTACAGGCGTGAGCCACTGCGCCCGGCAGTTTTATTTTATTTTTAAATCAAATTAAATTAAGTTAAATTAAATTTTTGAGACAGCGCTTTGCTCTGCTACCCAGGCTGGAGTGCAGTGGTATGATCAAGGCTCATAGCAATCTCAAACCCCCTGGGCTCAAGCGAGGCTCTTACCTCAGCCTCCCAATTAGCTGGGACCACAGATGCATGACATCACATCTGGCTAATTTTAAAATCTGTTTCTAGAGAAGGGGTCTCACTATGCTGCCCAGACTGGTCTCTAACTCCTGGGCTCAAGGGATCCTCCTGCCTTGACCTCCCAAAGTGCTGAGATTATAAACAAGAGCCACTGTGCCTGTCCAAGGGGTATTACTATTTTTTCTTCCTTGAGACAGACAGAGTCTTACTTTGTTGCCCAGACTGGAGGGCACTGGTACAATCTAAGCTCACTGCAACTTCTGCCTCCTGGGTTCAAGCCATTCTGGTGCTACAGCCTCCTGAGTAGCTGGGCTTACAGGCATGTGCCACCACACCCAGCTAATTTTTGTATTTTTAGTAGAGACAGAGTTTTGTCAATTGGCCAGGCTGGTTTCAAACTCTTGGGCTCAAGTGATCTGCCTGTCTTAACCTTCCAAAGTGCTGGTGTTACAGGTGTGAGCCACTGCGCCTGGCCAAGGGTTATTTTAAATAGGGTAGTCAGAGAAGGCCTGACTTATGGAGGACACATGAGGCTTGAAGGAGGAAAGGGAGCAAGCCCCATCTGGGAGGAAAGTATTACAGGCCAAGGGAACAACAAGTGCAAAGGCCTGTCCCGAGGCAGGAACATATCTGGTACATTTGGGAAAAGGCAAGAGAGCCAGTGGGACTGGAGCCAGGTGAGCAATGCACAGTGACAGATGAGGCCTGGGGTAGAGGGGCCAGATAACGTAGGGCCTCGTGGTCCACTGTCATGATCCTGGCTATTATTTGAGTGAGCTGGGACACTGCTGGAGGGTTTTAAGCAGAGGAATGCCACGATCTGAGTTATGTTTTACAAGGATTACTCTGGCTGTTGGGTTAAGAATAGATAAGAAGCAACCAGGGGGCAAAAGATGGGACACCAGGTAGCAGGCTACTACAAAATCCAGATTAAACAGTTACTCGGATCATAATGACCCAGGAGGATGTCATTATGTTGCTGCACGTATGAACCTTGACACAAGTGAAAAATCAAACTTGCACTCATTAGAACCCTTACTAAACGTTACTCTTTGTTACTTAGGATAAAGCTAGAGCTTTAGCTGTACAAACCTTATCTTGTGACCCAGAAGGCGTTTCTTCTAGAGTCTCGGTGCTTCCCAGATTGGAGAGCTGAGTGCTTGGCTGTAACCCAGGGCTGGAGATATTTGAGTCGCCCATCTGATTCTTTAAAAAGTTAAAAGAAAAAATATATATCATGTGAAAAAAAATTGCTATTATTTGGCTCACAAAACAGCATTTGAGGTTATCAGAAATGATACTTTTAAAAGAAGAAAACCAACCTCGAAATGTTTGCTCTGTACTCCAATGTAAGTAAAATGCAATAAAATTTCTAGAACAATGAGCACCTAATTTGAGACAACAGTGTTGGCCACAACTGTAATTTTTATGACCTTTTTAAGAAAAAGATAATGGTATTACTTTATCACATATTCTTTTAATCTTTATTTGTTTCTCCGAGACGGAGTCTTGCTCTGTTGCCCAGGCTGGACTGCAATGGCGCAATCTTGGCTCGCTACAACCTCTGCCTCCTGGGTTCAAGCAATTCTCCTGCCTCAGCCTCCCAAGTAGCTGGGATTACAGGTGTGAGCCACCATGCCCAGCTGTTTTTTTTTTCGTATTTTTAGTAGAGACAGGGTTTCACCACGTTGGCCAGGGTAGTCTCAAACTCCTGACCTTGTGATCGGTCCACCTCGGCCTCCCAAAGTGCTGGGATTATGGGGGGCGTAAGTCACCGTGACCGGCCTGATTTTAAGTAAAAGCTAACATATGGTGAAATTAATTTTTAAGGGGTGTACCATTCTATTTCTGTTCCTATAGGCATAATCAGGATACAAAACAGTTCCAATCATCCAAAAAAATTTCCCTTGTGCTGTCCTATTGCAATCATGACCTCCTTCCACTCCTGGCAACTAGGTCTATTCTCTCTCACTCTAGTTTTATCTTTTCAACAGTACCTTAACTCGTTTTGCCAATTTGAAGCTTTTTTCAGGATCATCGATTAATAATTTAGTAGCTAGTATTACAGCAGAACTGTATGCGAAACAGTGCTTTTTCACATTTTGTTCCTTGAAGTTCTGGTGAGGATGAAACAGGCATGAAAGGAAAGCACTTAATTCAATATTTAGTGAAGAGTAAGGTGACAGTATAATTCCGCTAAAAGAAAGTTCAGCAGTAGAGAGTTTGTCTCACTCCAGCGAAGCGTGGGGGCTTTGAGGTGCCAAGTAAAATTCCAGGAGAGTTTCATAACCATGAAATGCCCACTGCTTGCACATAGTAGATGGTTCATAAGCAGGTATTGAATAAATTAACTTAATGTACGACAACTGCCATTTTATTCAACTTTTGGGAGAGAATTTTATCAGCTAATTTATAAACTAAAATGCAAAACAGAAGAGAAAGAAAACAGTGAATTTCAGAAAAGCCTCTCATTTGGGTAAAATTTCAAATGAAGCTTAATGAAGGTTGTGCATCTACCACCAATTACAGACCATGAGCATACTTTTTAGTATTATGTGGTACAGACTATCAGAATACTTTTAAAGCCTACACAAATTCCTAGGACCACTGAGGATCCTAACAGAAACGGCAGTGGTAAAGAGGCACGAAGCTTTACCAGAACTAGCTGCTGCGAGCTAACTTCTGCACTCCAAGACCATCTTCTCCCATAGTAATCTTATAGGAGTAGAAAAAAGCATTGTAAATTTTACTGCCAAAAACAAGTACTCTGGGGTAAGCGAGTTCTTTCCTTATGTTTTAGATTTAAAATTGTAAGACACACCTTTAAAAAGAGACACAGGGTCTCACTGTTGCCCAGACTGGAGTGCAGTGGCACAACCATAGCTCACTGCAGCCTCTGACTCCCGGGGTCAAGTGATCTTCCTTCCTCAGCCTGCCAAGTAGCTGGGACTGATTACAGGAGCATGTTAACATGCTTTCTTTTTGAACTTATATTTCTGCTGGTCCTGGAGGCCAGCTTCCCTAGTAAAATAGTTTCCTGCAGACCTCCTCCTCTCCTTTTGGTCTTCCTTGGTCAGCACCCAAGTACTCAGAGAGCCTTACCCTCTCATACTCATCCTTGGCTCTGCTCAGCATCTCCAGGATGTCGATGGGCCTGTGGTCGCTGCAGCCATTGGCCTGGCTGGGACTCTGTTTATCCAGAGCAGCTTGCTGGGATCGCCGTGTCTCCTCTTCTACCACACTAGAGGAGAACAAGGTTTTAGAAAGGCCTCTTAAAATCTGACCCAAGGTTTCTTTTGGTGTTCATCTTCCAAGGACACACTAAGAGTGTCACATGATGACATTATTCTTTTTTTTTTTTTTTTGAGATGGAGTCTCGCACTGTTACCCAGGCTGGAGTGCAGTGGTGCAATCTCGGCTCACTGCAAACTCCGCCTCCTGGCTTCACGTCATTCCCCTGCTTCAGCCTCCTGAGTAGGCTGGGACTATAGGTACCCGCCACCACGCCCGGCTAATTTTTTGTGTTTTTAGTAGAGACAGGGTTTCACTGTGTTAGCCAGGATGGTCTCGATCTCCTGACCTCATGATCTGCCCTCGGCCTCCCCAAGTGCTGGGATCATAGTCATGAGCCACTGCGCCCAGCCAATGACATTATTCTTGCAATATATAACACAGAACCTCAGTTACCTCATTTCAGGAATATATGACTTACCATTTCACCGTCTCATTAATAGTGCCAATATTTACCCTTCAGAAGGATAAAAATACAGAATTCCTTCCTAGAGCTGGCAGAGATGCATTAAAAACTCCACTAAGGTATCTCCCTTTTTCCCTTGAAGTATTTCAAAATCAGTCAAACTAATTGCTAAAGTAAATCTGAAAATGGACAATGCCACCAAGACACAGGAAGGCTGCATAGTTGAACAAATCCTCTGTGGAAAGTTTGGATTGACACTGGGCTAGTAAGGACAAAGTCATTTCTTGAAAATAGAGGTCCTGGTGAATCCTTAAAAGTTAATGATAACACCATAAGCAAATAAAAGGTTTCCCCTATTCTCCCTTTAAAAAACCACCAACTTAGCCTGGGCAACTTGGCAAAACCCCATCTCTACAAAAAATACAAAAATTAGCTGGGCGTAGTGGTACACGCCTGTGGCCCCAGCTATTTGGGAGGCTGAGGTGGGAGGACTGCTTGAGTCTGGGAGGTAGAGGTTGCGATGAGCTGAGATCACGCCACTGCACTCCAGCCTGGGTGACAGAGGGAGACCCTGACTCAAAAACAAACAAACAGACAAACAAACAAACAAAAAAACCACACACTAAGTGGGTTTCCAGTTTTTAAGAACATCCCCTTCTCCCTTGTATAGAAAGATCTGAAACAATTACAGCAAAATGTTAGGAACTGAAAGCTGGGTGGTAAGCACATACATATTTTATTATTTCCTATATTTTTCTTCAAGCTTTCAAGCCCGAATAATAAAATTTTAATAAAGCAACTTTTTTTTTTTTTTTTTTTTTTAAAGATTCATCTTAGGCCAGGCACAGTCTCATGCCCTTTATCCTAGCACTTTGTGCGTGCGCAGGAAGATCACTTGAGCCAGGCAGTTTGAGCGCCCTGGGCATACAGTGAAACCCTTGTTTTAAAAACCGAAAAACCCAGCCTCCACAGGAGCTCTCATTACAGTGTGGGGAAGAGGTGGACAGAGATGGCTTTTTTATTTAAAAATACTGGGTTAAACAATATTAAACCGACTTAAAAAAAAAAGGAAAACAGAATCCTTGAGGTTTTTTTTTTAATTTTTTTTTTTTTTTTTAATACTTTAAGTTCTAGGGTACATGTGCATAACGTGCAGGTTTGTTACATATGTATACTTGTGCCATGTTGGTGTGCTTGAGTTTTATTATTATTTTTGTAGAGATGGGGTTTGATATGTTGCCCAGGCTGGTCTCAAAACTCCTAGTCTCAAGTGATCTTCCTGCCTCAGCCTCCCAAAATACTGGGATTAAAGGCATGAACTACCACAACCCACCCACTGAATTTCTGTTTGTTTTACTTATTTTTTTATTGTACAGACAAGGTCTCATCATGTTGCCCAGGCTGGTCTCAAACTCCTGGCCTCAAGCAATCCTCCCACCTCAGCTTCCCAAAGTGCCGGGATTATAGACATGAGCCACCACACCTGGCCAGTTGATTTTAAGCACGCAAAAATTTATTGTGATTCTCCAAGGGCAGGCCTATAGATATTCTCAAATTTTATTTGATTATAGAATTTTCCTCTGAGGCAGAATTCCTGTTTGGAAAATGTGGCTTTAAGGTTAGTTACCTTATCTAGATAGTTTCTCTATCTAGATTTTTATAGCTCTTCATAAGACTATTACTTCTAAAACAAATGTAGAATCATGAATTTCATGGTAGACTGAAAGACTGGTATGGGATATGAGAATAAGACCAAATATGAACTGTTTATTTAATGCTTAGATATAGGTCACATCAGCCTGAATCCATCTTCATAAAGGATCTGTCACACAGCCTGTTTTCCACCTACTTCCTGACATGTTGCCTGACTTGGCCATGCTGGTATTTAACTTTTCCCTGACCCAGACTAGGATCTGTGATTCTGTGATTATTTTGGTTTAAAAGAAGAATATTTCTTTTCTTTTCTCATGCCAAAGCCTCCCTAGTAGCTGGGATTACAGGTGTGCACTACCATGCCTGGCTAATTTTTGTGTTTTTAGTAAAGGCAGGGTTTCGCCATGTTGACCAGGCTGGTCTTGAACTCCTGATCTCAAGTGATCCGACCACCTCAGCCTCTCAAAGTGCTGGGATTACAGGCATGAGCCACTGTGCCCAGCCAGAACAGGTAATTTTATAAAGCTCACCACTGCTGAAAGCAGAAGCTGTCAGGGGTGGTATGGAAGGGACTCTCACATAAATGAGGCTTGGACTCTAAGGCCTCTTCTAACCAAACTTTATGAATAGCACCCATGCCGTTCTCCTTTCCTTTCAAACACCAAAACCTACTCCTAAGATGTCTGTAAGATCAGGAATAAAGCTTACTTCCATGAGTTCTCCAAAGTTTACACAGTCTATGTGGCCAAACATTCAAACAACATTTTATTGTTAAAAAGAGTTTCTGAGGCCGGGTGTGGTGGCTCATGCCTGTAATCCCAGCACTTTGGGAGGTCAAGGTGGGTAGATCATGAGGTCAGGAGTTCAAGGTCAGCCTGGCCAAGATGTTGAAACCCCATCTCTACTAAAAATACAAAAATTAGCTGGGTGCGGTGGCAGGCGCTCGTAATCCCAGCTACTCAGGAGGCTGAGGCAGGAGAACTGCTTGAACCCGGCGGGGCAGAGGCTGCAGTGAACCGAGATCACACCACTGCACTCCTGGGTGACAGAGCAAGCCTCTGTCTTAAAAAAAAAAAAGAGTTTCTGGCAGACTGGATTTCCTCTTTAGGAGAGTCAACATCTTCTAAGTTTAGTGGGTTTTCAACTCTGCCACCACTGACCAGAGAATATCCAAATTTAGATGATATAGGTCTAGAAGTTCACTCATTTTCCTATATAGTTTCTCATTTTTATAAACATTGTTTGGAGTAAATCAGTTTTTTACTTGGAGGATCTTTATTATATTGTGGCTGTCAACAGTGATGGGAAGAATTGTATTTAAAAGAATGGGCACTGATGGACACATTTATTTATATGTACAATATACTAACAAGAACTGTACTAGTATTTTGGGTTAGTAGAGGTGATACTGTCAAATATGTAGCAAATGACAATAAAAAAATGTAACAAACAGGCTTATGCAGGCAGATTTAGAACAAAGACAGATAGTCTTCTTTAGTTTTGGTGACCAGAAAGGCATTTATCACAAAGTTAAGGGTAACATACAGTATTCTCTTCAGCCATAAATAGGCCAGACACTTAAAACTCATTATCAACAGTTTCACCATGGTATTCTCGAATCACTATTTTTTTTTTTTTTGAGATGGGATCGCACTATGTTGTTGCCCAGGTTGATCTTGAACTCCTGGGGCCCAAGTGATCTGCCCACCTGAGCCTCATAAGTGTTATAGCTGAAATGACAGGTATACACCACTGCGCCTGGCCTCTCTAATCACTTTCTTTTCTTCTTCCTTTTTTTTTTAATTATTAAACAGAGATGAGTCTTGCTATTCTCAGGCCAGGATGGTCTTGAACTCCTGGCCTCAAGCAATCCTCCCTGCCTTCACCTCCCAAAGTGCTGGGACTACAGGCACGAGCCACTGTGCCCAGGCTCAAAGCACTTTTAGTAACACACCTGATTCTAGTCAAACAAGCTGAAAATTTAAGCAATTGTCCCTTTTCGGGCATTTCTGGTGAAAGAAGTCCCAATGCTCTTCTTTTCCCTTCCAGCTTCCCATTTCTACTCCTCATCCTCATCCTATTTCTGGGTTCAATAAAATATTTTTAGAAAGGCCTTCAGTCTTCAGCTTCATTTACCATTTGAAATCTTGCAATAGGGGTAATACTTGCCCTGATAGATAAATGGTTTCCTTTCAATAGTTGTTAGAGCTAAAAGACCCAGATCGTTTCACTCGGGGCCCAAATGCTCATTCTGTAGGAGAAAGTGTTTATATATTAATATATTCCAAAGTTTAGAAAAAATTCTGGATTTCTAGATAACCATAAATCAACAACCCTGTGTCTTCTTTTGCTGCTATTGTTGTTGTTTTTGTTTTTTTGAGACAAAGTTTCACTCTTGTTGCCCAGGCTGGAGTGCAGTGGTGTGATCCTGGCTCACTGCAACCTCCACCTCCTGGGTTCAAATGATTCTCCTGCCTCAGCCTCCTGAGTAGCTGGGATTACAGGCATGCACCACCACACCCGGCTAATTTTGTGTTTTTAGTAGAGATGGGGTTTCTCCATGTTGATCAGGCTGGTCTCGAACTCCCGACCTCAGTGATCCGCCCGCCTCAGCCTACCAAAGTGCTAGGATTACAGGCATGAGCCACCGCGCCCGGCCAACCCTGTGTCTTCTTTTTGTTTGTTTGTTTGTTTTTTGAGATGGAATCTTGCTCTGTCGCCCAGGCTGGAGTACAGTGGCGCAATCTCGGCTCACTGTAAGCTCTGCCTCCCAGGTTCACGCCATTCTCCGGCCTCAGCCTCCTGAGTAACTGGGACTACAGGCGCCCGCCACCGCGCCCGGCTAATTTTTTGTATTTTAGTAGAGACGGGGTTTCACCGTGTTAGCCAGGATGGTCTCGATCTCCTGACCTCGTGATCCGCCTGCCTCGGCCTCCCAAAGTGCTGGGATTACAGGCGTGAGCCACCGTGCCCGGCCCAACCCTGTGTCTAAGTAACCACAAGTAAGCTGCCTTTGCTGTCACTTTCAAAGCTAAAACGAGTGATCATCAAATAAATGGCTTTGTTGAAAAATGGTTTTAGCTGGGTATGGTGGCTTGTGCTTATAGTCTCAATTACTTGGGAGGCTGAGGCAGGAGGATCCCTTAAGCCCAGGAGTTTGAGACTAGCCTGGGCAATATGGCAACATCCCATTTCAAAAGAAAAAAAAAATTAATGATGCCCTCCGGGTATACACAAGTAATAAACATGAGCCTGCCCTGCAAGCTCACAGCCAGAACAGGCAACAAAGCAGGGGGCTGATAACTTCCGATCAGGACATGTTGGTAGTCTTAGATCATAACCTGGCCTTAGCTATGTCTGCCTTCTTTACAATGTAAATATACCCTGAACTGAGGTTCTGGGTTAATTACTTATATATACTTTCATGAGTTTAAAATTAGGCTGTTGGCTTGGCACGGTGGCTCACGCCTATAATCCCAGTACTTTGGAGGATTGCTTGAGCCTAAGACTTTAAGACCAGTTTGGGCAACATAGTGAGACCCTGTCTCTACCCACATCCCAAAAAATTAGCTGATAGTGGTGGTGCATGCCTGTAGTCCCAGCTACTTGGGAGGCTGAGATGGAAGGATCACTTGATCCCAGGAGTTTGAGGCTGCACTGAGCTGTGACTGCGCCACTGCACTCCAGCCTGCGTGACAAAGCGAGACTCTGTCTAAAGAAAAAACCAAATAAAGTAAAATAAAATAAAAATAAAATAAGATTAGACTGCTAAAAAATTTAAGATTATTTTCTTTAAAACGTGTAGATTGAAAACTGCAAGAGAGCAAAGGGAATTTTAATTTGACAGATGGGGATGGCGGAGCAGGGAGAGAGGTCCACATTTCTGAGAAGATTCAGGCAAAAACTGAAAAAAAGCAGAAGTGCACCAGAGCACACCGTCTACCTATTATAGCATTTTGCCCAGAGCTCTGTAGTCCCTCAGGCACCCTGCAGCCCCATGTCGTGGGCTTCCAGAATCCAGAATGGCAGTCCAGCAATACGGACAGGTCACACAAGGGCTGGCTTCTACAGGCTAGCTTGAGAGAGGACAATGAACTGTCCTTTAGAACATTAACTCAAGGAAAATAATTTTCTAAATTTCAAGATTCTGAGTTACAAAAAATCTTCTGGAACACAACCCATGAGTGGATTGGGGCCTGCTAAGCCTAGAGTCTGTGTCAAACACAAGTTCACTTAAAAGAACTAAACACAGACGTGTGTGAGAGTTCTCTATCAGGCTATCACATATGGTATCACTTGTTACAGTGGAAATCTGGACAGAACCTAAATCAGAGCCACTGTATATGGTCAGGCTGTACACCTGATGCAGATATCCTCTGGAGCCAGGCAGTTTGGCAGCCCTAACCTACAGGTCCAACAGTAAGGTTCTGGTTAAATAATGATCTGTCTATAGAGCTGGATACAATGCAGCTGTCACAAATACTACAGAGAAAGATTTAATGCCTTGGAAAAATGCTGTTCATAAGAAAAGCAGTATATACAGTATGATCCTATTTTTGTAAAAAACAATCACACATATGTACTTAAAATACACAAAAAGAAGACTGAAAGGAAACTGAAATGCACACTGGGAGGAGTAAGATAATAATTACATATATTTTAAAGCTTTTGGCCTTTTCCAAGTTTTGGCAGTAAAAGAAATTGGGGAAATACATGAGTTGGTAGACTTACAAAGAGAAGTGGAAGGGGATTATTCTTCATTTCTCACATACCATCAGTTAAATTTATGGAGTAATATACTTACTCAGCCATGAGTTTTGCTATGCGGTGACAGTCATTCTTGTCGTAAAACCAGATACTATATATCGACACTTGAAAAACAAAGGGAAAAAAAGATAAGAGGAAATGAGGTTTCAATATTTGGGTATACGTAAATAATATATTATCAACATGGAATGTCACTAAATATACCATCAGACCCTCAAATTGTTAATAGTCAATCTAAAGAAAACAAGTATCTCCTCCCCAAATGCTGTTTAATAAAATCAGGACAGGTAAAACATTCAGATAAAAATTACACAAAATAGTTTTAGACATTATCACCAGATCTCAGTGAACCTAAGACGTTACAAAGCGTAAGATGCAACCATTAGTTATGTGCTATCAAGCTTTCAAGAAAAAGGCTTCCAATTAAACTAAGAATCATATTGATTCTAAGATGCATTCTAAATTGATATTAAAATTGTTGCTGGGCGTGGTGGTTCACACCTGTAATCCCAACACTTTGGGAGGCCGAGGTGGGCGGATCACTTGAGGTCAGGAGTTCAAGACCAGCCTGGCCAACATGGTGAAACCCATTTCTACTAAAAATACAAAAATTAGCCGGCTGTGGTGGCGTGCCTGTAATCCCAGCTACTCGGGAGGCTGAGGCAGGAGAATCGCTTGGGCCCGGGAGGCAGAGGTTGCAGTGAGTCGAGATCATGCCACTGTACTCCAGCCTGGGCAACAGAGTGAGACTCCATTAAAAAAAAAAAAAAAAAAAAAAAAAAAAAAAAAAAAAAGATACTAAAATTGTTACAACAAAAAGCTTTCAAAACAAATGCCAGCTCTATATCCATCCTATGACTGACTGTTTACATGTGAAACGGACTGAGCTCCGTCTATGGCACTTCTTATCCCACTCTTTTTATTTCCAATATGGTGCTCAGTTCAAAGAAAGCCCTAAAAAAATTTACTGCAAGATAAATGAACTTTATTAAAGATTATAATATATAAAAGCTACTATAAATGCTCTTTGGATAAGGTAGAGTAGAAATACTGAACATACATGCTGAAACAGACACATGGATGGATAAGACCCATTGCTACCATGTGTGCCCATATGATGACACTCACAGCTCAGCACACTTTGCACCTCCTTAAATACTTACAATGATTCCCTAGCACAGAAATGGCAGGTATCATGCCTTTTTTAAAGAAACATTACAACTTTTTATTTTGAAATAATTGCACCTTCACATGCAATTGAAAAGAACAGACAGATCTCCACCGCCTTCATGGAAGGGAGATGCAGAAGTCACCTGGTGGCCAATTATCATTAGTGGGGCTTCCAATCCTTGCCAGTTTTGCTGGGCTGGCCTAGTATTGCCGGCAGGACTCTCGTTCAGTCTAGGAGAGGAATGAGCCTGCCCGGGCCACCTTCTATTGCTAGGCTGAAGGTCAAGAAACACCAGGCCCAGGCCCCCTTCTTATGTTGGGTAGGGGTTTGTAAGACACTTTCCTGCTGCTGTTCCACCAGTTCTGGGTTCCTGACCAGATCGTCCTCCTTCTACCTTTCACAGTTCTCCAGATTGTCTGTTGTGTCATTTCCAGGTTTTATAGTTGTAAGTGGCAGGCAGAGAGAAGTCTATGCTACTCGGTTTAATTGGAAGTTTCATTTTGCATTTTTATGGATGGGAATACGGGTTAACGGAGAGACTAAGTAACTTATTAACAAATGAGAGAAAAAAGTCAGTCTCAGAGCTGTAAGTAAAACTTGGGTCAGGCCAGGCGTGGTGGCTCACGCCTATAATCCCAGCACTTTGGGAGGTCAAGACGGGCAAACCACCTGAGGTCAGGAGTTCAAGACCAGCTGGACAACATGGTGAAACCCTGTCTCTACTAAAAATACAAAATTAGCTGGGCATGGTGGCACATGCCTGTAATCCCAGCTACTCGGGAAGCGGAGACAGGAGAATTGCTTGAACCCGGAAAGCGGAGGCTGCAGTGAACTGAGATGGCACCACTACACTCCAGCCTGGGCAACAAGAGCGAAACTCTGTCTCAAAACAAACAAACCCAAAAAACAAACTTGTGTCTTCTCAATCCTAGACCAGTTATCTTGTTACTACATTTTCATTGCTTACATCTCATTGCATTGAAATAACATTACATTTTTTTATAGAAACAAAGTTAGTGAGCTTAGTTATGCTTGATGATTAAAGTGACACATAAAAGAATACACAATTAAATTAAAAGGCACATTAAGAGGGTGCTATAGAATATAGGAAATAGAAGTGCTAGCACAAGAGATTTTAAATAAATCAAAAAATCATTTTTATAACTATTATTTGAATTCTATAAATATATTATCAGTATATATCGATTTAGAAAACCACTGCTATTAAAAGTTATTTTAATGATCAATTATTTGTTTCA
>NW_016814745.1:1412913-1435116 GCF_001698545.2 Rhinopithecus bieti | reverse complement strand
TATATATATATGTTATATATATAATTATGTATATAATGTAATTATGTATATAATTATATATATAAAAGTTCCCTTCTCAGTAGAAATATAATTTTGAGTCCACTGTTATTGCAGAGTTAATTAAAACATGATTGATACACAGAGCGAGTGAATGGCTTCATTTTAATGATTGAAGATCATGAACAAGAAAAAATCCTACGCTGTTTACAAAGGGCTTCTCAGGCAGGGAAAAACCTCTAATTACACCAAAACTGCTCTAATCTATAGAGCCCGTGTATGGCCATGTGTCCCACAGGTGGCCGCACTACCTGAAGGAAGTCCAGGCTTGCTAGTCTCTGAGCCTTCAACGAGCTGGGAAGAGTTTCCCATGTTTGGAATCCATTTTCACAGTGCCTCTTTTGTTCACAGAACGTCAAAGCACTGTGAGTGCTCCAAACAGAATCAAACTCCAATGAATAACAAGTAATTTTGGAATGTTTTACATGACGGTAAGTCAATAAATTCACTCAGCTTTAACATCTCAATGGAAGGAGCACAGAAGCAGCCTTGTTACAGAGATAATAAGCATTATCTACTGCAGGGTCTTAGTTATGATCTTAGCAGCTAAGGCTTGCTCCAACTACAGTAAATCAGATCAGGGCTTTAAAAAGACTCCATATATGGCAATTATACATGACCACCTTTCTTGAAATATGCCTCTTCCAAGCCTGGCTAATGAACAACCCAAACACCGAAGTCCAAATACAAAAATTTGTTTTCCTCCAATAAGCGATATTAATCTGGACATACTAAAACAATACACAGTGATAAGAAAAATTTATGACATGTGGCCGTGTGCAGTGGCTCACGCCTGTAATCCCAGAACTTTGGGAGGCTGGGGTGGGTGGATCACCTGAGGTGAGGAGTTCGAGACCAGCCTGGCCAACATGGTGAAACCCTGTCTCTACTAAAAATACAAAAAGTAGCTGGGCGTGGTGATGCATGTCTATAATCCCAGCTACTCAGGAGGCTAAGGAAGGAGAATCGCTTAAACCCAGGAGGTGGAGGCTACAGTGAGCTGAGATCGCGCCACTGCACTCCAGTCTGGGTGACAGGACAAGACTCCGTCTCAAAAAAAAAAAAAAAGAGTTTATGATATGCAACACATCAGGCTTACAGAGGAACACACAATTTTTTCTGTGCTAAACAGAAGCAATTAAGTGTATTTTCACAAGTGCTTCTAAATTTAACTCTTAGGAAAGAACTTCTTATCAATAATCACAATAAGTCCATCAAAGCTGTCAACTTATTTTGAAAATCCTTCATTTAAGATGCCCCCCTTTTCCTTTGAAGAAATACAATATAATTTAGAAATAAGGCACATGCCTTCTGCTTTTGTATATTATCAAACTGCCTAAAAAGAGCCAAACACTTTCAAAGGCATGTTTGCAGAAGAAATAAAGATAAGAAAGCCATAATGATAGCTTAATGGGTAAGGGATAAGAGTCACACTCGATTCTGCCAAAAGCAGACCTGTAGAGGTTCAGACACGCATCCAAGAATCAGCTCTGTCTGCCAACATATCAAACCGTCAGTGCATGCAACTGGCAAGAAAGCCCAGGGAGCTGCCACGGAGCCTGTCACTATCACTCATGAGGAAAGACAGACAAGTTCACCAGATAGCTAAAACTGCAGAGGACCTCCTCTTCAAACCAAAGGTAAACATTCTTCCCTCAAGAGAACTTACACTCTAAGGCCCAACACATTCTGCCAACAATTCACTTGCTGAAATAAATTTCTCTGATTAACTATGCCACAGAGAATTTAGGTTTTTGGCAACATAGTATTGCCTTTTGCTATGGCAAATGATGGCACACTGTTTTACAAATGGCCTTTCTCAAGATGAAAGAAACTACTTAGTTAATGGATACCTACCACACACTGTGACTGCTAACAGCTATCCTAAGTCAGTCATGTTGCACAAGATAGACAAGACATTGAAAAGTTGGCTGGGTGCGGTGGCTCACATCTCTAATCCTAACACTTTGAGAGGCTGAGGCGGGAGGTTCACTTGAGCCTAGCAGTTCAAGACCAGCCTGGGTAACACAGTGGGACCTTGTTTATTTAAAAAAATTTTTTTTAATTAAAAAAAAAAGAAAAAAGAAGAAAAAGTTAGGAGGTGTGATAGAACATTTCATTGCCTTCCACAAAAAATATCAAAATCCATCTAAGAATATCAAACATTAAATGTTTCCTTTGTTTTTCAAAGGAAGGTCCCATTCTTTCGAAAATAAAAAAAAAAAAAAAAAAAAACTTATTACAAAAATTAAAGGTATTTGAACTATTTTGTATTGAGAAATTTTAATAACTGGAGTTTTGAGTAAGTTTTCTATTTCCTTAGACCCGTTTAAAGATATACCAACCTATTATGATTTCATATAATATTTCACTGTTTCTCATCTTGAGAGAGGTACATGGCTCACACAAGATCAAGAAAAGTCAAATTAATTTGGTATCTTTGTAAAATCCCTTGCGACTTCTAGAGATGCTGTGAAATGTCACAAAAACAGAGCTGGGAATCACTCTCATACATATGTTGTCTTTGTGATTCATTATTTAGATCTAACCTACTTTCTAAAAGGATCTGAGGAGGCTGGAGATTTTCTCAGTATGGTGCGAAGCAAAAGGGGTTTGATAAAAGCTTTTGGTAGTGATGTTAAGAGTCATAAAATTTCTTTTTCCTGAAACTCTGTGCTTGAGAAAATAAATAAGGAGAAGAAAAGTTACACAATTTCTAAAGATAATAATGACAAAGATCTCTTACACCAGGAAACAAAAACAAGAAAACGGGCTTTGGGTATAGACAAATACACTTTTATATATAAAATGGAATAGGTATATAAACAAAAGTCAGCCCTGGCAAGTGAAAAAGCAAATACCTCTCCCTTGGCAGATCGTTTCCTTTAAGACAAGAATAAGCATGGAGGCTCTCCAGGAACATCAAAGGGTTAGGAAAGAGAGAGAAGGGGAGAAAGGCTCCAAGATAGTGGAGCAGAAAACACACACACACACAAACACACACGAAAAAGGATATGGAGCCTAAGACTGAGTGACATGAGATCATAACAGATTTTGGCATGTTACAAACACTTAGGTAGATGAGATGCTGTATATCTGCAAGTAACGCTGGAAAATGTGATTCAATTATCTTTGCAGCTTAACCCTTTTGGCCAAAAAACCCACTCATTTCAGACCACCACCGAACATAATATGGTAGAGAAAGAGTCCGATTTCTAAAATTTAAATTGTATTATGTACTTATTGAATAATTCAACAATGATTAAAAGACTCAGGACAGGTAATTTAAAAATGCTACTCTTCAAGGTCTTCATCATTTAAAAATTTGGTGCCTCTGTCTAAATTAAATCAAATCTGAATATATTAACTCAAAATACTTCTTCCACTATCCCATTAACATTATAATCTCAATATAGAATTCAGACACATGAAATGACCATTGAACTTCTTTAGGAATTAGGAAAATAAACCCAACAATATCACAACTAATTACTCCCACTTGCAAAAGCTTTATTCTTAAACAATGGGCAACCCTAAGTAAAACAGTGAATTGCACTAGGGTTTTGCCTTTGCTTTTAGGATTTCTATCGCTATTGCCACACAGTACCCACAACTCCTTAAAGTACAGCTTCTAAAGTGTGTGGTGTAAATCAGGGGTCCCCAACCTCAGGGTCACGGATTGGTACTGGTCCGTGGTCTGTCAGGAACCAGGCTGCACAGCAGGAGGTAAGTGGCAGACAACAGAGCATTACTGCCCGAGCTCTGCCTCCTGTCAGATCAGCTGCGGCATTAGATTCTCATAGGAGCTCCAGCCCTACTGTGAACTGCGTATGTGAGGGATCTAGATTGTGGTTCCTTACGAGAATCTAACGCCTGATGATCTGTTATTGTCTTCCATCACCTCCGGATCGGACCGCTGTTTAGATGCAGGAAAACAAGCTCAGGGCTCCCACTGATTCTACATGATGTTGAGTTGCATAATTATTTCATTATATATTACAATACTAACAGAAATAAAGTGCAAAATAAATGTAATGTGTCTGAATCATCCTGAAACAATTCCCCAATCCCCATCCATTGAAAAACAGTCTTCCATAAAACTGGTCCCTGGTGCCAAAAAGGTGGGGGAATGTTGGTGTAAATGATTATGGTTCTGCCAAATGTTGGACATGTCCAACCCCTGCACTGGCAGTCTAGTCGTTCCAGTATCCCACACAAATATCATTTTTATGTATGATAAGGGAAAGACAAAGGCAGGGGGAAGCATGACCCTTGACCTCCATGGAGTTGAATTCCCATTTCCTAGGCTTCCAAAAATCTACAGTTAGGGATCTGGGAAATGGGTCAGACGGGGTGTAAAATAGGGGGGAAACTTCTTTTCTCTCCTTTCCCTCACTTCGCTCCTACACATTTTTCTACCAATTTACTAATTGATATCCACAGCAGGGTTGTAAGCACAAATACGGACTATAAGAGACCTCAGAGTGTGGTGGGATCAGTGATGAACCTGCCTTACCTACAACTCTGGCTGACTGTAGTACTTGCAGGAATCCAAGTGCTGTGTGGCCACACATGTCATTTTGTCACAAGAAAAATCAGCAATCTAGGTATGGATGTATAAAATATGGTAATTTTAAAACGTTGGTAGCAAATGCTTAGTCTGTGCTTTCCTTTTATTAAAAAGAAAAAGCTGGCCGGGTGTGGTGGCTCACGCTTGTAATCCCAGCACTTTGGGAGGCCGAGGCGGGTGGAGCACTTGAGGTCAGGAGTTTAAGACCAGCCTGGCCAACATAGTAAAACTCCATCTCTACTAAAAATACAAAAAAAGTAGTTAGGCATGATGGCATGTGCCTGTAATCCCAGCTACTGTGGAGGCTGAGGCAGAAGAATCACTTGAGCCTGGGAGGCAGACGTCGCAGTGAGCTGAGACTGCACCAGCACACTCCAGCCTGGGCAACAGAGCAAAATTCCACCTCAAAAAAAAAAAAAAAAAAAACCAACCAAACCAAAAAAAAAAAAAAAACAAAGGCCGGGAGTGGTGGCTCATGCCTGTAATCCCAGCACTTTGAGAAGCTGAGGCGGGTGGATCACCTGAGGTCAGGAGTTCAAGACGAGCCTGGCCAACACAGTGAAACTCCGTTTCTACTAAAAATACAAAAATTAGCCAGGCGTGGTGGCGTGTGCCTGTAATCCCAGCTCAGGAGGCTGAGGAAGGAGAATCACTTGAACCTGGGTGGCAGAGGTTGCAGTGAGCTGAGATTGCGCCACTGTACTCCAGCCTGGGCGACAAGAGCAAAACTCTGTCTCAGAAAAAAAAAAAAAAGAAAGAAAAGAAAAGCAAAAGCTGAGCATGCCTGGAAGCAGTGACTTTGTAAGTGACTCAGACCTGCCTGGATCCTCCAGGGCACTGAACCCGAAGGGCCCAGTCTCAAGGTTTATTCTGCACACTCCAGAGGAGCTTCTCTCTTCTTAAGACTAGTGGTCGGCCGGGCGCCGTGGCTCAAGCCTGTAATCCCAGCACTTTGGGAGGCCGAGACGGGCGGATCACGAGGTCAGGAGATCGAGACCATCCTGGCTAACACGGTGAAACCCCGTCTCTACTAAAAAATACAAAAAACTAGCCGGGCGAGGTGGTGGCGCCTGTAGTCCCAGCTACTCGGGAGGCTGAGGCAGGAGAATGGCGGGAACCCGGGAGGCGGAGCTTGCAGTGAGCTGAGATCCGGCCACTGCACTCCAGCCTGGGTGACAGAGCAAGACTCTGTCTCAAAAAAAAAAAGAAAAAAAAAAAGACTAGTGGTTACTCTGTTTCAATTTTTACATACACAGATAACTTCAGTGTGTAAACAGAAGGTGAAAACCTACATATTACAGTTAACATATTTCTGTCACTTAGGTACAAAAAATGATTCCCTTTGTGAGTTCTCAAAATAAATAACATTCAAAGTATTGAATACTTAATATAATTATCTAAAAGAGATAAATGATACAGGCATGGTTAACTTTACCAATCTTTACAATTAAGATAACACCACAATAAAAAAAAAAGATGAAAAGTGCTTTTATCTAACAACACTACCTGAGGGGGAAAAAGTCAGTAATTAATGAATCATAATGAAAAGCATCTTCTTTGGAAATTCTGAAATGTTCAATGGATTCACGAAGATACCAAGAAGGCACCTGGTAAATGCTCTAGCAGAATACTAAGCAGCGCCTACAATGAGCCAGAAAGTAATGTATGTATTTTTAAAACATGTGAACTAACAGTGTCACTGAGTCAGACTCAGCCACTGAGTCTTAAGTCCCTCTGTGTTTTTGTGGTGTTTTTACCTCTTCAGTCTACAAATGTGGCAACAGCAAGGCTCTTTCCTTATCTTGGTCCAGAAGGCCAGACTAATGCAGTTGCCACAGACCCTTTCTCCTTCACTGATTACAGAATCATACCAACCACAGCACTGCCGCAGCTGATGGTGGAAGACTGCCTTTCTTCAAGCTAAGAAAGAAGAACTGCACTGAATTCAAAGGTATCAAAGAATGAACCACGGAAATTTTCTTGTTGTTTATGAATTCCTCTTTCAGTCTGGAGGAAGAACTCACATTTTTGGACTGGACAAATTATAAACTTATCTTGTAAGGAAATTTCTTGCACTGTGCTTTAAAAGTCTGAAGATTTGCTCTAAATGCCAACAGCCACCTACCATCTCTACTGTTTAGAGTCTTACCCTTGAACTGAGAAAGGACAAGCAGAGAGACAAAAAAAGCACACACTACAGCATTTCTTTTACTAAAACTTTCCATTTGGCAGCGGCATTTTCAACACTATGGAAATGAACCTTCCTACTTTTTCTAGTGATCTAATTTTACTTAAAAACACTATATATCAAGAGATTGATGCCCGATATAAAGGAAAAGTGATAAGTGAAGCAGAAACGAAGGGGTACTTCTCTCTGGCTTTTGGAGGTAAGTTCTTAAAAATATTAAATAGCAATAATTGTTGACATTTTAAATTATACTTACGAGATAATTGTCTTTTTTGGTTAAGCAGGCTAAAGAGCAACATACTAGACTAGTAGCTATATGACATTAACACCTTTTTAAGAAAATTTCAGATTAGATATTACTCACATAGGATCACTTTGAAAGTGTTTCATACAAACCACAAACTTGTAATTGTTTAAACCTGTCAAGGTAAAATAAAATTCGGGAAATATTTGTGTTCTTTTGAAAAACTGAAAAGGGCTTTGTCCATTTTCCCAAAACTGCTTTTGGTTTTACAGAAAACATTAAAAAATGCAAAAAGTGGCATTAAGTGGGAGATACATGCCTTAGGGTGGAGGAAACATGAAAAAGTTGTCCTTATAAATGATTAGCTTCCAGTAAAGAGATGCCATATCTAACATGCACATAAAGTAAAATTATCATTGTTTTTGGTTAAAACTACCATTACATACTGGTCTATGGCGAGAATAAGGTCTGAGAAGAGAACATCAAGACTATATACTCTTTCCAAACAACGGATGAGTACTGCCGCTGAAAATGACCAAGAAAAAATATGTACATACCCTTACTGTCTCTCTGGTAGATGAGATTGTCACTATTACTAGCCCAGTCATTCAAATTTACAACCAATAACTCTCAAATCACAGACCTTAAATCCTTAATTTTTATCATTAATCTACAGGGGGTTGTTTTAAGAATAAACGTGCATAGCTTTGGGCTTAATGTAGTAGCACATTTCATTAAGAATCCTGACCCAGCTGGGTGCAGTGGCTAGTGTAATCCGAGCACTTTGGGAGGCTGAGGTGGGATGATCGCTTGAGGCCAGGAGTTGGAGACCAGGTTGGTCAACACAGCAAGACCCTATCACCACAAAAAATTTGTAGAGACCCTATCTCTATTTAAAAGAAAAATATTTAGCTGGTGTGGTAGCTCACACCTATAGTCCTAGCTACTCAGGGCAGGGGCTGAGGAAGGAGGATCGTTTGAACACTACAGCCTGGGCAACAGAGTGAGACCCTGTCTCAGAAAAAAAAAAAAAAAGAATCTTGACCCTTACCAAGAAGGTAGAGTTTTGACACAGAAAGTTCTAACGTCCTTTAGTAACTTCAGTTTATAATTTTCTAAGAAAATACAATAGAGCCTAAGAACTAAAAAAAATTAATAAAATTCTTTAAAAGTGCACAGTAGTTCAGTAGTTTTAATCTATATGATATAGCAGCTGGTAAAGTGCTTGGCAAATGACATATTCAATAAATGTCACTGAATTAAGGTATGTATCTAAGTTAAATAATTACCTTGGTTAAAACCAGGTAAAACGCTATATGTATATATATATATATATTTTTTTTTTTGAGATGGAGTATATATATGCAATTTTTTTTTTTGAGATGGAGTCTCGCTCTGTTGCCCAGGCTGGAGTACAATGGTGCGATCTTGGCTAACTGCAACCTCCGCCTCCCAGGTTCAAGTGATTCTCCTGCCTCAGCCTCCTGAGTAGCTGGAATTGCAGGCGTGTGCCACCATGCCCGGCTAATTTTTGTGTTTTTAGTAGCAATGGGGTTTTACCTTGTTGGTTAGGCTGGTCTCAAACTCCTGACCTTGTAATCTGCCTGGCTCAGCCTCCCAAAGTGCTAGGATTATAGGTATGAGCCACTGTGCCTGGCCTAAAATGCAATATTGAAATAGTTTTTGCCAAAGAAAATCATTAAATGCCAGAACCAATTTTATAGAGCTTGATGGTACTGCAAACCTATATTATTAATACTTTCAATTAGCCAGGTTATACTGTAGACTGTCTGGCTGTAAGAAAGAGAAAAATCAGTTCTGTTTGCTTTTACAAGTCATGCGCCACAAATGCTGCTTTGGTCAGTGACAGACTGCATACATAACAGTGGTTTCTTAAGATTATAATACCACATTTTCACTGTACGTTTTCTCTTAAGATGTTTTTAGATGTACGAATTCTTACCAATGTGCTACAACTGCCTCTCACATTCAGTACAATAACATGCTATACAGGTTTGTAGCCTCAAAGCAATACCATATATTCTAGGTGTGTAGGCTACGTCATTTATGTTTGTGTAAGTACAGTCTATGATGTTCATACAACAAAACTGCCTAATGACATCTCTTAGGACATATTCCCGTTGTTTAGTGACTCATGACTGTACTTTGTTATTGATTCACATGCCAGGTTTAGATTCTTAAAAAATTCCTTAGAACACACTTTACAGAATATTCTTGGGGCATTTTGTAATTAAGTGATAGGTAAGCATATAGATATTTAAAAAAGATTCCCCATTACTACTTTATTCCTAAGAGGTGTCCACAGTGAAAATCAAAACACCTCTGATACTGGTCTTGAGGAAAAACATCTTCTAAGAGAAGGATTACTCAGTGAGGTGTGCTGCTACTCAGTGAGGTGTGCTGCTTGTAGCAGGTATGTATTGGGTTGGTGTAAAATATTTGTGGTTCTTGACATTACTTTAATTGCAAAAACCACGATTACTTTTGGACCAACCTAATAGTGAGGTATGTTGCTTGTAGCAGGTATGTATAATAGGCTCACCACCTTGCTGAGGGAATAGTGAATCACAGAAGCGTGATTTCCTCATCACAGAAGAGCGGACTTTGGAGACAAGTTTCCCTTGAAGATTAGACCAGAAGTGTACGAACCCTGTAGCTGCCTTTTCAGAGGCTGGTCTCCACATGGAGAACTAACAGTCCTAGTACCATTTACTGAATAGAACATTCCTCTCAGCATTTTCTTTAGAAGTGATGAGAGAGATTTTTAGTCTATTGGCCCAATTATTTTATTTATGAGCCCTTTCAAATCTATCTATTCCTAAGTAATCTTTGTTAAACTATGTTTTCCTAGGAAACTGTCTTTCATCCAAGTTTTAAATTTATAGGCAAAAGCTCTTCACAGTGGCTTGTTTTTAAAAATGCGTGTTCTCTGCCTTTAGTTGGAACATATTTATATTTTTATTTCTAATACTGCATATTGTACCTCCCCTTGTTTTTTTAATGATTGTTGTTCAATCATGTTATAGTGGAATTTTTTGTTTTGTTGATCTGCTCTATTCTATTGAAATTTCTACTTTTTGCAATAATTTCTACTCCTTATTTTCCTTCAACTTTACTCAGATTTCCCTATTTTCCTCCCTAAATTCTTTGGATGAATGGCCTATATTTGGCAATTTTTATAAACCTCTAATATATACTCGAAAAAAACTCAAATTCTCTAATTGCTAGAAGTAGGATTTTTTTTTCTTTTTTCTTCTCAGACATACTTTATCATCAGTTAATGTCAGTAGCAGAACTGGACAAAATTTTCATCACTGAGAGTAGCAGGGTTTTTTTTTTTTTTTTTTTTGAGACAGAGTCTCACTCTGTTGCCCAGGCTGGAGTGCAGTAGTGTGATCTTGGCTCACTGCAACTTCTGCCTCCCGGGTTTAAGCAATTCTCTGCCTCAGCCTCTTGAGTAGCTGGGATTACAGGCGCCTGCAACCACGTCTGGCTAATTATTTTATTTTTTGTAGTTTTAGTAGAGACAGGTTTTCACCATCTTGGCCAGGCTGGTCTTGAACTCCTGACCTCGTGATCCACCTTCCTCGGACTCCCAAAGTACTGGGATTATAGGCGTGAGCCACTGTATCTGGCCAGCAGGGTTTTTTTATATGTCCATCGTATCAGGTTTGTTAACTGTATTGTTCAACTATCCAGTAACTTTATTGTCTGTGGCCAGATGTGGTGGCTCACACCTGTAATCCTAGCACTTTGGGAGGCCAAGGTGGGAGGATCATTTGTGGCCAGGAGGTTGAGACCAGCCTGGGCAATAAAACAAGACCTCATCTCTAAAAAAAAAATTGTCTGCTTTATCTGTCAATTACTAAAGTGGCTTATTAAAATCTGTCACTATAATTATGGACTTTTAACATTCAATTTGCAATTCTGACATACACTAAGTATGTATCATTCAAAATTATTTTATCTTCTAGGTCACTTATTCCTTTCATCATTATGTGGTAACTTTTACCCCTAATGATGCTTTTTGCTTTACAGTTTACCATGTATGACTCACACAGATACCAGCCTTTTTTGCTTGATAGCTGCCTGATAAATCTCATTCTATTGCTTACTTTCAACCTTTCCAGGATCTTAAGGGTTTTTAAAGTTTCTTGAAAACAGCATACAGGGCCAAGTGTGGTGGCTCACATCTGTAATCCAGCACTTTGGGAGGCCAAGACAGGAGGACTACTTGAGCCCAGGAGTTTGAGACCAGCCTGGACAATATAGAGATCTTGTCTCTACAAAAAATAAAAACATATTAGCTGTGAGTGGTGGCGTGCACCTGTGGTCCCAGCCACTTGGGAGGCTGAAATGGAAGGATCACTCAAGCCTCAGAGGCTGAGGCTGCAGAGCCATAATACTGCACTGCAGGTTGGGTGTCACAGCGAGACCTGTCTCTAAAAAATAAAGAAAGAAAAATAATTAAAAATATTAAAACAGTATGTAGGCAAATTCTACATGTTTATCCAATCTGAGTCTTTTAACTGGCAAGTTTGGTTCACTTAACATTTGTTCTAAATTGATTGATTTCTGCCATTTTATTCTGGGCTTTCATTTTCCCATGGTTTCTATTTACTTTTTTCCCACTTCCTGGTTTTTATTGGTTTGAAAGTTAAGATATCCTATTTATGTTCTGCAGTGGAATCTTTTGAATATACAAAACCTTATTAATCAATTTATCTGCCATAATCACAATCTTGGAATGCTTAGGTTTGAACAGCTTTTAGTTTGTTACTGCTTTTTGCAAAATAAAATCATTAAAAGCCAGAACCTATTTCATAGAGCTTGATGGTACCACAAACCCGTATCTTAATATTCTCAGTTAATCAGGTTATACTGTAGAGCATCTAGCTGTAAGAAAAAGAAAAACCAGTTCTGTCTGCTTTTACCAGTTACACGCTGCAAATGCTCAATAAACACATGTGGCTACGGCAAGAATCTGGGGAGACAACTGCTGTTGTTTTTGCTGAAAAGTATATTTTGTTCTCTTGGATTACTGAATTATTGGTTGTTTTTTTCTTCAGTCCTCTGAATATATTGTTCTTTTGCCTGCTAAACCAGTAGCTGCAACTAGGGAATATGCCGTCAGTCTAACTGGTGTGCCTTTGTAAAACACTTAATCTTGAGCAACCTTTGGTTGCTTCTCTGTCTTTGATATCAGAATGTGTCTGGGTGTGTGTGTGTGTATACATATATATACATACATACATATTTTTTTGAGACAGAGTCTCACTCTGTTACCCAGGCTGCAGTGCAGTGGCATGATCTCGGCTCACTGCAACCTCCACCTCCTGGGTTCAAGCGATTCTCCTGCCTCAGGCTCCCGAGTAGCAGGAATTACAGGTGCCCGCCACCAGGCTCAGCTAATTTTTGTATTTTTAGTAGAGATGGGGTTTCACCATGTTGGCCAGACTGGTCTCGAACTCGTGACCTCAAGTGATCTGCCTGCCTACGCCTCCCAAAGTGCTGGGATTACAGGTGTGAGCCACAGCGTCCGGCTATATTCTATGTTTTATGCTTGGAGCCCATTCTATTGTTTAAATCTGAGATTTATGTCTTTTATGGATTCTGGAAAATTCCCAGTCTGATATCAACTCTTCAAATATTGCCTCTCTACAAATCTGCTTTATCATTCTGAAATTCTTATCCATCAAATGTTAGATTTATAATTCTAATCACTCTGTCGTATTTCCATTTCGTCCTTTGTTTTGGATACATTCTGGATTTCCTCAGATATCTCTTCTAGCTCACCAATTCTCTTTTCAGCTATTACCAATTAACTGTCGAATCCAAGTAGAGAGTGTCTTTTAATTAAAATTTTAATTTCTATTAGTTCTACTCAGCTATTTTTCAAATCTTCCTATTTTTTTTTTTTTTTTTTACAGCATTTATTCTTTTTTACACTTTTACTGTTTGAGACAGGGTCTCACTCTATCAACCAGGCTGGAGTGCAGTGGCGTGATCATGGCTCACTGCAGCCTCAACCTCCCGGGCTCAGGTGATTCTCCCACCTCAGCCTCCCAGGTCCGCCTGGCTAATTTTTTGTATTTTTTATAGAGACGGGGTTTCGCCATGTTGCTCATGCTGGTCTGGAACTCCTGGGCTCAAGTAATCTGCCTGCGTTGGCCTCCCAAAGTAGTGGGATTAGAAGTGTGAGCCACTGTGCCTGGCAGCATTTTATTCTTCTCTTTTTGAGACAGAGTTTCACTCTTGTTGCCCAGGCTAGAGTGCAGTGCCGTGATCTTGGCTCACTGAAACCTCCGCCTCCCGGGTTCAAACGATTCTCCTGACTCAGTTTCTCCTGAGTAGCTGGGATTACAGGCATCTGCCACTACACCAGGATAATTTTTTGTATTTTTAGTAGAGACGGGGTTTCACCATGTTGGGCAGGCTGGTCTCGAACTCTTCACCTCAGGTGATCCACCCACCTCGGCATCCCAAAATGCTGGGATTTCAGGCGTGAGCCACCGCGCAGGGCCTTTATTCTTTTTTCACATTTGCTGTTCTTTCTTTTTACTCTATTTTATAATCTGTATTTGGTATTTACATCTATTAGAGTCTCTAGCTTCCATGAACTAAAGTCTTTGGGAAGGGTTGTATAATCCTGCTGTTTGTTGTATGCCACCTTTCATTCACTGCAAAGTATTTCCTTGTATATTTAGTAATTCTAGACCATGAGACATGTCTGATATTCCTGGACAACCTGGGCTAAGAATGTATCTTGCCAGAAGGGATCTACATTTGCTTCTGCCAGATGCCCTAGAGTAATCACCAGCTGATGATTAATTTTATGTTAATTTCTTGACCTGGGTAAGAAATGACACCAAATGAATGGTACAACTCGAACCTTAAATGAAGGAAGACCCATGGTTATTTTTCAGGTAGACATCTTCCTTCTAACCCAAAGCCCAGATTTATTTATTTTTTATTTTTTTAATTGAGATGGAGTCTTGCTCTGTCTCCTAGGCTGGAGTGCAGTGGAGCCATCTAGGCTCACTGCAACCTTCGCTGCCTGGGTTCAAGCGATTCTCCTGCCTAGCCTCCTGAGTAGCTGGGACTACAGGTGCACACCACCATATCCGGCTAATTTTTTTGTATTTTTAGTAGAGATGGGGGTTTTGCCATCTTGGCCAGGCTGGTCTTGAACTCCTGACTTCAGGTGATCCACCCGCCTCAGCCTCCCAAAGTGCTGGGATTACAGGCGTGAGCCACCACACCTGGCCAAGACTTCTCATTTTTAATATATATATTTTTCCAATGTATACCTCAGGCTTTCTAGTAATGACCCCTGTAACATTTGAAAACAATACTTGTAAAGAGACACAAAGAGCCTGCAGCTCGTGCATGGTACTATCAGAAGGGATAGGAAGAAGCATATCACAGGCCTGCGTCATAAGCACTCCAGCCTGGGTGACAGAGCAAGACTCTGTCTCAAAAAAAAAAAAAAAAAGAGATAGGCTGGGCATGGTGGCTCACGCCTGTAATCCCAGCACTTTGGGAGGCCGAGGCAGGTGGATCATGAGGTCAGGTGTTTGAGACCAGCCTGGCCAATATGGTGAAACCCTGTCTCCATTAAAAATACAAAAATTAGCTGGGTGTGGTGGTGCATGCCTGTAGTCCCAGCTACTCGGGAGGCTGAGGCAGAAAAATTGCTTGAACTCAGGAGGCAGAGGTTGCAGTGAGCTGAGATCACGCCATTGCACTCCAGTCTGGGCGACAGAGCGAGACTCCATCTCAAAAAAAAAAAAAAACAAAAGAAAAGAGAACCTGGATGACACTGATGTCCCTAGGATTCTTTCACTAATAAGATCATTTGTTGAGTCTAGGATGGAGACACAGTCTATGATATTTGGTATTTGTAAATACCTAACAAAATACCTTACTTTCATGATGGCCTTTTAAGATAAATAGGTCAAATCAGTGGTTTAAATGATTTAGCCAAGGTTGTAGTCAGTAAAATGGCAAAGCCCGGAATAGAATTCTTATCTGCAAACTAAATTCCATGCCAAAAGAGTGTTGCCATGGCAAAGCCACCCTCAGGGAAATATTCTGCAGCTTTTGTATCTAGAAATCATTTGTAAGTTTTGAAAAGGAATGACTAAATAGGAGGCATAAAAATCTAATCCAAAGCTTCCCAAGTAGTTGTTTGATTCAGGTATGGCACAACAAAGAGTATGTCGGCACATTAACTCATGCTTTAGACTTCCACTGTCCAGTACAGCAGGTGCCAGCACATACAGCCATGTAAATTCAAATAAATTAAATTAAATAAACTAAAAAGAAGTGTTCTTCATTTGCACTAGCCACATTTCAGGCTACTATATTAGACAGTGCTGACACAGAACTGTCAATTTCCCTGATTGCAAAGTTTTAGTGGATAGCACTGCTCTAGAATATGGACTGATGAAGTAATTTTATTGTTACAGTAGACTGGAAAGAACATTGGCCTTGAAGCCCGAAAGACCTACTCTTGAATTCTGCATCTGTCACTTATTACCTTTGCGAATCTTGAGCAGGTTCCTAAACAACTCTGAGCCTCTTGTTTTCTCAACCTGTAAGCTGAGGATCAGAAATAAGGTGCTAGAAATATCACTGTTACTCAATAACTCCAGAACTTATAACCTCCCCATTCTTCATTGTAGTCCCACTGCAGTCTTGTGGCTGCCAAAGGCCCTTGCACAGAATAAAAATACACTGTTCCCAAAAGATTCAAGAGGTTGGACATGGTGGCTCATGCCAGCACTTTGGGAGGCCGAGGCGGGAGGACTGCTTGAACCCAGGAATTCAAGACCAGCCTGGGCAACACAGTGAGACCTTGTCTTCTGAAAACAACCACCACCACCACCAGCACCACCACCAGCACCACTTCCCCACAAAGATTTAAGAGAATCACCAAGCCTAAGCCCTTAGTGAATGTAAGAATTTTCTCTGTAAGATTTCATCTTTTTCTTGAGGAGTAGGGTGGGTGTAGGCTGGCCTGTTTTATAAAGAAAGACTCATAAAAATAAATAAAACAACTTAGAACTGAAAAAAAGTTATGGTTCACTGTTCTAGTACATTAACTCCAAAAATTAATTTGAATGAAGGAAGTTGGATATGAAGGTGTAACTTGAGTAAATGGGTCAGGTGTCTTGGTGGTACTTCCCAAGAGAATGGCAGAAGAGCAGTCACAGAATCAGGTATAATTACCTGTATGCATAATCAGATACTAACTTTTTATTTAAAGAACAAATCCCTAAACAACTTAATAGCTTGCTGACCTGACAAGACTATTTTCCACTTTTAAGACTAGGTAGGTAAAACACACACTCAAGAGAGGCCTTAACACGCACAAAATCATTTTCTGTTGTCTTATCACTTCTCTCCAATAAAGCTATTCCTTTAAATAATTTCCCTAATGAAATGACCTGGTTAAGTGAGTTTTCTGTTCAACTAAGAAAACTTTTGCTTCAATCAGTTGAGAATTTTCTAAAGTAAAATGCATGAGTTTACTTTCTCCCTAAGAATGTTCTAGCTAACATAATAAATACTCCTGATGATTTTAGGTCTCATTAAAACAATTCAACCTATGATACTACAGTGGAGTTAAAGTTACAAAATACTGACATTTTAAGGCTGACCCCAGGTTATTCTCTGGATATCTGCTTGACTTTTAGAAAATAAAACCTAGTATTAGCTTGTTTTCTTATAATTTGCCTTCATTTCTTACACACATGAACTGTAAAAATAATTCCAGACGACTGAAGCTCTGATTAGTTAGCTTCTAGTTACTCACGGTTCAATTATATTTGTGTTATGTCACACTTTGAATTTCACAGGACTTGTGAAAAAAATACAATTCATCTCAGGTTTATGCTAAATGGTAACTGGGTCCAGATAACTTTCCCTACTGACTACTTTAATAATCAAACCACTTAGGAGTGATGGCTAGATTAAGTTTCCAGGTAGTAAAGAAAAGAATTAAGCCTATTTCACTTAAAAAAAAATTGGATCTGTATTTCTTTGGAGAATTTCTCCCACCCTCTTTTCATTTTTTGAGACAGGGTCTTGCTCTGTTGCCCAGGCTGGAGTGCAGTGGCACGATCACAGCTCACTGCAGCCTCGATGACCTCCTGGGTTCAAGCGACTCTCCCACCTCAACCTCCTGGGTAGCTGGGACTACAAGTGTGTGCCACCACACCGGGCTAATTTTTCTATTTTTTTGTGGAGATGGGGTTTTGACATGTTGCCCAGGCTGCTCTCGAACTTCTGGGCTCAAGCAATCTACTTGCCTCGGTCTCCCAAAGTCCTGGGATTACAGGCGTGAGCCACTGTGCCCAGCTGAATTTTCCCTCTAATGGAATATTCCGTCCAAAGAAAAGAGCAATCTGAAATAATTATACTGTTAACATTAGTTTAAATAAATCCATCTGAACTTACAGGTATTACAAAGCATGTCTAATATGTCCACAGAATTTAAAATCTGAGAGGTAATTACCTAGACAAACAGTTTACTGAGAAGTCAAAAGACAGAAACTGTTTCACTTATACTTAAAAGTGTGCTACGGAAAAGAACTTGGGGGTTTCTAGCTTTAAAATAGGCCTTGTTACTTCTCATTCAGGGAATTAAGGGGTACATAATTTCTAGTAACCTTTTCTATTTTATACCGAAGACATCCCCCAAGACCAATTACTTCTCAGCCAAGTGAAATCCAAACACATTAACTTTTACTTTTTAAGTTAGAAGCAACATTTCTCCAACTATATCCTTAGATGATAATTAGAGCACAATCGTTACCATAACCAGTTTTGATATCCCTATAGTCAATGTAGAACAAACTGTCCTCAAACACCCATACCTTCAATATCCATATCAACATACTGGAATCAAGTACACTTTTTAGTACTGTAGTTTCTTGGAAGAGCTAATCTAGCTTTGCTGACTGCATCCAATTATTATTAGAGGCTGTAAAAATGCCTGAAAGAACCCTCGACTAAAAAGCAGAAGAGTTATAATCCTAACTCTCCAACAGAGTAATAGTTTTGCATCTCTGAGTCTCAGTTGACTTAACTGCCTGCCTACAGCACATAGGTTACTGTATGGTTAACATTAAAGCACCATAGCTCTTGGCTCAGTGCTGGTAACCAGTAGACACTCAATTAAACAGATAGAAAAACCCTACTTAGAAACATATTCAGACAAAATAAAGTAGAAAAAGTAATAAATATCTTTAAAAAAAACCCCACCACCACTATTCTGGGCAAAAATAATACTTTCTTTGTGGAAAGAATTATCTGTATCTGCTCCCATCCTGTGTGTCCCAAACTAAATTCTGCTGCTCAGGGATGTGGGCAGCTGATAGTCCACAGCTGCAAAAAAACAAAGGCATAAACCTTATTTTAATAAACCAACAACATAAATGTAGTGCTAGTAAATGAAATAGTAAACTAAATTATATACAAAAGAATGTTTCTAGTTTCAGAGCCCGGTTTATTTATTTATTTTTTTGAGACAGAGTCTCACTCTGTTGCCCAGGCTGGAGTGCAATGGCACAATCTCGGCTCACTGCAACTTCTACCTGCCAGGTTCAAGAGATTACAGGCGCCCACCACCAAGTCCGGCTAATTTTTTTCTGTATTTTTGGTAGAGATGGGGTTTCACCATGTTGGCCTGGGCGCCCTCCTCGGTCTCCCAAAGTGCTGGGATTACAGGCGTGAGACACCAAGTCTGGTCTCAGAGCCCAGTTTAAAATGTTTGATCTTTCTAACAGACTCATTTATAATCATAAAGTATAGTCCATATTTTGTTTTGTAATTTGAAGCTTCCTAAATAATGGATTGATAGAAACTAAAGTCACTCAATTTTAAACGTAATAACTATAATAAAACAGATATACTCACAGCTTGCATTTCTATACAGAAGAAATGGTTCATGGAGCTGAAATTCCAAATCTTTATTCACTGGTTCAACTAGATTGTGCATATTTAGTCGATTCACAATGGTAAAACCATGGTAAGGGGAAGCTGACCTTAGATTTTATAGAAGAAAAAAAAATATGCAGTTACCATTTAATCTGTAGAAATGTTATCTACTATGTGCTTTATTTTCATTTCAGAAAATAGTACGTTAGAACATACAATATTATCAGCACTTACACCTGTAAACAAAACATTTAAGTCAGATCATACTCTTCCTCTGATGAGAAGTCTCCAAAGACAGTCTCTCAGAGTAAAGGTCAAAGTCCTTACTGAGGCCACCAAGGCCCCACCTGATGTATTCCCCCTCTGACTTCATTTCCTATGGCTCTTCCCCACCTCCTCCTCTCCAGCCACACTGGGCTCCTTGCCACTCTCTCTGCACGTGTGCTTCTACCTAAAGACCTCTTCCCGGATTACTGCCCCAGAAGCTGCACAGCTATCTCATTTCCTGCAAGCTTTTGTTCAGATGTCACCTTTTTCATGAGGCCTACTTGAACTACCCTTTTTAATGTTCCCAAGCTCAATACCTCTAACCTTCCTCTTTTATCCACACCACTTATTTTTAATATTTATTGTCCTCCCCCCACTAGGATGTAAGCCCCCTGCAAATGGAGCTTCTGTCTTACTTTTTTCACACATACATCCCAAGATTACTGGGATTACAGGCGTGAGCCACCACGCCTGGCCGATCCCTTTCTTTTTAAAAGGAGAAAGATGAATAGCAGCGAACAAACAAAGTGTCTAAGAAAGAAGAGCTTGGTGTACAAATATCAAAGAACTACACTTAAAAGAAGAAAAAAAAATGAGTGCATTTAGATAAGACCTCAAGGCTTTGTATCAAAATTTAAAAGAGTATTTGACAAATTATTTTAAATTGGCATCAATGGAGAAAGGCAATCCTTAAAAAGCAACTCAATACAAAAAAAAGGGAAAAGACCAGATATCAGTAATAACTCCTGTTGACTCAAGCTTTAGAAAACAAGGGAAGGAACCTGCCCCTGTCAGAGTAAGACCTTAGAGGAATCCAGGAAAACAAGCACCCCATGACTATCATATACTGTCAGTTGTCTTTAGGCCCCAAAAGCTGCCTAACAAAAAAGTTGCAATTTGCAAACCAATCTTAAAGATAATGAATTTTTGAATAAGTTAAAAATAAAAAATATGCCATTATGAATAATCCAAGCTTTCTAAAGAACTCTCAAACAAGATACTGTACGAAATCTAGAACTTCTGGGGGTTGGGAAAGAGGACAGAACCAGTCATAAAAGACAATCACCCATGTAGTAATGAAACAACAGAGGGATTGACCTCTCAATAACATTATTTTACAGAGCTAGTCTATGTATTGTCTTTTCCCCAAATATATATCTTTTTTTTTCTTTCTAATATGGGGGTAGGGAGAGAGAGGCAGGTATCTGTTTTAGACTCAATCATTATTATTTTGAAATTGCTTTGCTAGACTGTTAATATAAATTCTAGTTCAGTTTATTCTGAATCACAGAAAGGCTCAGAGAAAAGAAAGAACCTGGTTAAGATTTCACAGCTAGGGAAAGATGAAAACTTGAAGGGGACTAGCAGGAAGGTTCCAAAGACAAATGTACAACAGAATTGAACCGTTTGACATTGTTCACCATCAGACTGTTAAAACAAATACACATATTTTAAAACTTACCTTCGATATACAAATAAGGTCCCTTCTATATCAGTTTTCTCCTATGAAAGACAATGAGTCCATTAGTTTTTTTCCCCATAATCAGACCCCAAATAGTCCCAATGGAGAAGTAATGCTTCACGTTTAAGATCAACTTGTTTTATTTCATTTATTATAAAATTAACCACTTTCAAACAGATAAAGTCTCCCTCTCATTCCACAAATTGTGGTTACCATTTCTAATGTATGCTTTCAGTGCTGATGCATACATAAGCATATGCAATGTTTAATCCAGTAACATATCTGTATCTGCAGCATTTTTCTTTTTTAATTAGTAAAGGAGAAAATCATAGAATAAACCTTCACTTTTTATAGCTAAAATGTTTTAGCCAGATTTCTTAACTTCAAGGCTAAGGTCCTGTATACTGCAATTTCTTCTCTTTTAAAGTTTATCCAAGTTAATTTTAAAAAAGGAAAGGAATGAAATTTTTTTTATAGGATACTTTGTTTCATCACTGGGGAGTTTTCATATATTTTCACAACTAGCAAAATTTGTGGTTAAGAATTCCTACCAAACAAAACCAGCTTGTCATCTTTAGAACTTGAAGAATCATGAATACTGAAAGTATACCCTGCCTAAGTGTAATTATTAGAGGCCTTTACCATAGGTCATTTTCTGTGACAAGAGTATTTAGGTTTTAAACACAGTTCAATGTTTTTTAAAAAATAAATAAGCTTATTAGTCTGCAATTTACAGCCTACAATGGACCTAAATACTTTACTGTAATCAACACATTATTAACATTTTAAATGTTAGTCATATATTGAATGTGTTGGGATTAAAAAATTTAGAAAATTGATCATCTTGATTTCTTCCAGAAGTACCATCCTAGCTTAAATATCATTATTTTCCTTCCTAAGGATTCAGAGGCTTTTTCTTACCTTTAAAATGTTAGGTTATTACTATAAGAAATTGGTAATCAACTGTCTTACAGTAAAAGAAAACTTGCCCACCAGAAAACAACATGCAAAGTTACAACTCACTGTAAAATAACAACAAAGAGAGAAAAGATTTTTGTTATGCTCTATATGCCAGGATCCAAATAAATGGTAGCAGCTTATTTTTCAATTCAGGTTATTATAGCTTGTATTTCAAATTTAAAACAGAACTCCACAATGTAAAATTTTAAAATATTGAAAGCCTTTGTGGGCCGGGCGCGGTGGCTCAAGCCTGTAATCCCAGCACTTTGGGAGGCCGAGACGGGCGGATCACGAGGTCAGCAGATCGAGACCATCCTGGCTAACACAGTGAAACCCCGTCTCTACTAAAAAATACAAAAAACTAGCCGGGCGAGGTGGCGGGCGCCTGTAGTCCCAGCTACTCGGGAGGCTGAGGCAGGAGAATGGCGTAAACCCGGGAGGCGGAGCTTGCAGTGAGCTGAGATCCGGCCACTGCACTCCAGCCTGGG
>NW_016814745.1:1403818-1412671 GCF_001698545.2 Rhinopithecus bieti | reverse complement strand
AGGCTTTGTGAAAAACTAGAAAAACTCTTTAGTAAAAAGTCCTAGCCCCGTCTTCACCCTTTGTCTGCAATCCATATTTCACAAATTTATATATATGCCAAGAAAAGAAAAAAGATTCATAAAATTTCAAACTAAGGCAATGTCTAAAATAGCTACATTTAAAAAACAATCTACAATTTTATTCCTTGTGGCTTCCCATACCTCCTTCTCTTCCAGGAGGCAAAGATAAACAACGTGATTATAAAAACTCTCTTCATCTGAATTAACTGTTCATAAATGCCAAATGATTTTCGATAAACTACTAATAAAAATAATCTACGCATCCGTATTATAGGGTAAACGACACACTACAGTCATCTTCCAGAGTTGTTAGTTTAAGGATTTCATATCTTATTGAAATGTGAACTCCAGTCATTAGTGAATTCAATCCAACAAACATTTACATACTATTTTCTAAGTGTAAAGCCTGTAACCGAATGAGTTAATTAGGAAGGGTCAATTACAAGAAAGTGGGAAATTATGCTAGTTGTTTTTAAACAACTAACAAAGCTTCAAGCAGGGGCTAACGAGAATCAGTGAACAGACTGAATGTAACTTTTCGGACCCTTTCCAGTGCACGAAAGCCAGAAAGTACTGAGTCTGAGGGGAACATTCAGAGATGACATCACCAGCATCATAGGCGGAACAAAACACATTTACAGGGTCTCTCTTGTTTGTACAGAGGTCTTCGGGGATCCAGTGAACATGGAAGCCCTTTTTCTAAGTGGCTTGAAATCTTTTTCGAAACTGTGTAGTTTGATTAAAGCCGGACCCACCGCACTCCCCCTTCCAAGAATCGAAACTAATTGGATTTTAAGCTTTATATCCAAATGATCTCTGCGAACCGGGCTCTCATTTACGTCTGCCGGGGGAGAGGAGGAGTGTTTATTTTATAGACAATGTACATGTAATTTATCTAATAATCCGCAAAGCCTCAAGCACAAGCTTTCAGGCACCCTTTTGACCCCACCGGTCTCATAACTCCCAATGTATCTGCAAAGGCGGCAGGTCGCCCACGTCCCCAGACCCGACGCCAAGGGACTGATCCTGCTCCAATCCTCCCCTCCACTGGCTTTTCCTTGGGATGTCTCGGGGCACTTCTCTCACTCCTATCCCCCAATCCCAGGTGGACCCGACACCCCTCAGGCTCTGGCTCGGCTCTTCGCCAGTCCCTGGCCCCGTCTTCACCTCCCTGGCCTCTTGCTGTGCCCCCCACCCCACAGCAACCCGCGCGGCCCCTTTAAGAGACCGCAGCGGCCGGGCGGCCGTCCTTAGAGCCAGGCGGCACTCACCCACTGGTTGGCCTTGGGGCAGAAGGTGTACAGAGCAACCTGGCCCGTGAGGTCTGCGATGCTGGTGATGTAGGGGTCGTGTTGCTTCAGGGCCGCCAAGCTCATCTCCTGACCAGCTCGACTCAGCGCCTCCATCTTGAATCCCGGAGCCTAGCCCCTCTGGCGGGGGCGGAGTCGCGGACAGGAAGGTGCTATCGAGGCAAGGTTCCCCCATCTGCGTCAGTCCCCTCAACTTCCGCCTCTACGTGGGCCTCGCGGCAGGGCGGTACGTTAGCCATTCTGGTCCGCCACGCGCACGCACCGGGCGCCGGGTTCCGGCGTTGTCAGAGTCCACGGTCCTACGACGTGGGGCGGTGTCCACGGCTGCGCAGTGGAGCTTGCAGGCTGGCGCCCCGGCGCTTCCTTTCCCTGAGCTAAAACGACTGGGTCCTGGGATCTAACCTCTAGCTCGCTTGCTGAGCTCTTTCCAGGCAAAGGCAGGAGACCGCCGAAGTGCTGGCCTCGCGGTTCGCTGTCTGGCAGGGCCCGGGGCCACAGAAGGGAAACACCTCTGTGGAATGTGGAAATGCGGGACTCTACTGGGCCCGTTTAGAAAGCACAGAAAAGCATGGAAGAAAGGGAGAGGCGAGAAGCCTAGAAAATAACCCTACATCTTAGGTATGGATATATCGACCTAAAAGAAAGATAGGGCAAAGTTAATGCAAGCAGAGTTTATTTGGGCCAAGCTTGAGGATTGCAACCCAGGAGCATAGATTCAAGTTGCCCTGAATATACACTGATTAGCAGAAGGTACAAGTGGATTTTTTTTCTTTTTCTGTATTTCTTTCCTTCTTTCTTTCTTTCTTTTTTTTTTTTTTTTTGAGACGGAGTTTCGCTCTTAGCGCCCAGGCTGGAATGCAGTGGCGCGATCTCGACTCATTGCAACCTCCGCCTCCAAGATTCAAGCGATTCTTCTGTCTCAGCGTCCCGAGTAGCTGGGATTACAGGGGCGCACCACCATGTCCTGATAATTTTTGTTTTTAGTAGAGACGGGATTTCGCCATGTTGGCCAGGCTAGTCTCGAACTCCTGACCTCAGGTGATCCACCCGCCTCGGCCTGAGATTAGGGGCTTGAGCCACCGCGCCCGGCCCTTTTCTTTTTTTCTTTTTGAAACGGAGTCTCGCTCTGTGGCCCCGGCAGGAGTGCAGTGGCGCAATCTCAAGCTCACTACAACTTCTGCCTCCAGGTTTCAAGCGATTCTCCTGCCTCAGCCTCCCATTTAGCTGGGATTACAGGCGCCCGCCACCACACCTGGCTAATTTTTTCTTTCTTTTCTTTTTCTTTTTTTTTTTTTTTTTAGTAGAAATGGGGTTTCATGACGTTGGCCAGGCAGGGCTTGAACTCCTGACCTCAGGTGATCCGCCCACTTCAGCCTTCCAAAGTGCTCTTTTCTTTTTTTCTTTTTTTGAAATGGAGTTTTGCTCTGTTGCCCAGACTGGAGTGCAGTGGCGTGATCTCAGCTCACTGCAATCTCTACCTCCTGGGTTTAAGCGATTCTCTTGCGTCAGCCTCTCGAGTAGCTGGGATTACAGGCGCCCGCCACCACGCCCAGCTAATTTTTGTATTTTTTTTAGTAGAGATGAGGTTTCACCACATTGGCCAGGCTGATTTTGAACTCCAGACCTCAGGTGATCTGCCCTCCTCGGCCTCCCAAAGTGCTGGGATTACAGGCGTGAGCCACCGCGACTGACTCACATAAATATTTTTGTCCAGTTCTGGGAAGAGTCCATGAAGGGTTTAATTTGTCTTGCTTCATTTAAAGCATTAAGCGGATCACTCATTCCTTTGGTAAATATCTGTTGAGCATTTTAAAGCATTTGAAAGAGTCAGGTACTAGCTAACAAGTAAAACAAATCATGGAGACTATAGGGAGTTCTATCCGCGCCAGACTTCTTAAAAAGCAACATTTCTTTCATTAAAAAGGGATGGATGCCGGGTGTGGTGACTTATGCCTGTAATCCCAGCACATTGGGAGGCTGAGGTGGGCAGATCGCCTGAGGTCAGGAGTTCAAGACCTGCCTGGCCAATATGATGAAACCCCGTCTCTACTGAAAATACAAAAATTAGCCGGGCATGGTGGTGCACACCTATATAGTCCCAGCTACTTGGGAGGCTGAGACAGGAGAATTGCTTGAACCTGGGAGGCGGAGGTTGCAGTGAGCCAAGATGGGGCCATTGCACTCCAGCCTGGGCGACAGAGCAAGACTTAACAACAACAACAACAAAAAGGGCATGATAGCCGGGTGTGTTGGCTCACGCCTGTAATCCCAACACTCTGGGAGGCTGAGGAAGGTAGATACCTTGAGGTCAGAAGTTGGAGACCAGCCTGGCCAACATGGTGAAACCCCATCTATACTAAAAATACAAAAATTAGCCGGGCATGGTGGCACATGCCTGTAATCCCAGCTACTCAGGAAGCTGAGGCGGAGGTTGCAGTGAGGCAAGATTGCACCACTACACATGTACCAGAGCTTGGGCAACAGAGGGAGAAATTCCATCTAGAAAAAAAAGTGGGGCATGGTGGCATGTACCTATAAGTCCCAGCTATTTGGTAGGCTGAGGTGGGGATCACTTGAGGTCAGGAGTTCAAGACCAGCCTGAGCAACATAGCAAGACCACATCTGGAAAGAAAAAAAAAATCGACATCCCCAACAGAATTGAAAATTTTTGTAAGATAAAACCATATTTTCAAGAAAATAACACTGAATATTTGTATTGCCTATTATTTTACATCCCAAGAACACTGTTTTTTGTGATTGTGTCGCTGAGAAGAGTCAAACTCTGTAAAATAGTTGAAGGAATTTATTCTGATCCAACTATGAGTGACCATAGCCCTTGACACAGCTCTCAGGAGATCCTGAGAACATGTGCCCAAGGTGGTTGGGGCACAGCCTGGTTTTATACATTTTTGGGAAACATGAGACATCAAATACATTTAAGATGTATATTGGTTCTGTCCAGAAAGGTGGAACAACCTGAATTGTGTGCCAGCACACCTGGCTAATTTAATTTTTTTTTTTTTTTTTTTTTGGTAGAGATGGGGTCTGGCTCTGTTGCCCAGGCTGGTCTCAAACTCCTGGCCTCAACCAATCCTCTGGCGTGGGTCTCCCAAAGTGTCACTGATAAAATGAGTTTTTTCCCCACTGTATATCAGTCACAAACAAAGAACATCCCATTGAAAAAGGCAGTCAGGTTTTATTCATTTGCCAGGGAATGGAGAAGGTGCGCTGTTCCAATGAAAGCATCTTTTCTTGAAGAATAAAAGGCAAGAAGTTTATTGCCTTTATTCCTATGGGACAGGAAAGGAATGTTAGTATGTGCAGGGTGGGGCTCTAGACACGCAGGCTCAATTCATAAACATGCATCTTCATACATTATAGGTACACAAAATGGCAGAGATTTTCTTTTAGGGAAGGGAATTTTAGCATTATAATGAGATGTTCATGATCTAAAGGCACCTAGGGTTTGCCTGTCCCCTTTTGCACTGGTTTTGTGGCGTCTTATCTTCCTCTGGCATCTGGTCAGGGGTCAAGAAGCTCTGGCGCCATCTGGTTTCTTTAAGCAGCAGTGCCTATAGATAAAGGGGCCAAAGAAAAACAATAAGAAAAAGGAGGCTGGGCGCGGTGGCTCACACCTGTAATCCCAGCACTTTGGGAGTCCAAGGTGGGTGAGTCACGAGGTCAGGAGATCGAGACCATCCTGGCTAACATGGTGAAACCCTGTCTGTACTAAACATATAAAAAATTAGCCAGGCGTGGTGGCAGGCGCCTGTAGTCCCAGCTACTCGGGAGGCTGAGGCAGGAGAATGGCATGAACCCAGGAGGCAGAGCTTGCAGAGAGCCGAGATCACGCCACTGCACTCCAGCCTGGGTGACAGTGAGACTCCATCCCCCCACCCCCACCCCAACCCCAAAAAGGAACTTTCCCAGTTATTTCATCAGGGCTGTCCTGGTTAACAAAAATGCTGAGATTACAGGCATGAGCCACCATGCCCAGCCCCCTTGTTTGTTAATGTAAAGAGAAATTTAGATTCTTTGCAGAATCATGTAAGCATGTACAAATGTGGACAAAGACACAGGGATCGTTCGTTCACTCTTAAGTCAGTATTTATTGAACTCCTAATTGTGATCTGGTGGCCCCTTGGGAGCATCTCACTCTGTTTAAGACATTCCTGGCTCTGAGGGAAAAAAGAAAGTAGGACAGTGCAAGGAAACAGGGATGATGCTAGAGACATTTCTCTTTGAAATCCAGAGGACAGAGCCGCTAACTGCCTGGGAAAGTCTAGGAGGGCTTCCTGAAGGAGATGATGTTCAAATTGGTGTTCCAGGGATGACTGGGAGTTCAGGGGAAAAAGGTAAGGCCTCTGGTTCATTTCACAGCTCAGTGGTGAGGTAGAGAAGATGTGGTCATCCTCATTTGACAGATGATTTAATTGAAACCTGTGGGGAGAAATCACTGGCTCAAAATTCCACACTAGTCACGGAGGATCCAGTATTAGAATCTAGGGACTCCTATGTTCTACCCTGGAATCCTTTCCTACACAACCCAGATGCCTTTCTTCCTTCCAGTGGCTGCAGGTAAGAGCCCTGTTCCTCTCTACCTACCTTCAATCTGTTTTAAAATCTGCACCCTAATTTTAAAATCTGCACTTTAATGTTTAAAAAACATACATTCATCTGGTGCAAAATTCAAAAGGCACACTTGAAACTGAATTTAGTTTTTTTCTTACATAGATTTCCTAAAATAATCTAAGACATTTCATTTTAATTTACTATTTTTGATTGAGCAGGGCTAGGCTAGTAAAGAACACCAAGTTATTTTAGGGAGTTTTCATACTTGGAATAGAAAATCACTCCGGGCCAGGTGCGATGGCTCACGCCTGTAATCCCAGCACTTTGGGAGGCCGAGGCGGGCGGATCACAAGGTCAGGAGATCGAGAACATCCTGGCTAACACGGTGAAACCCCGTCTCTGCTAAAATACAAAAAATTAGCCGGGCATGGTGGCGGGCGCCTGTAGTCCCAGCTACTCGGGAGGCTGAGGCAGGAGAATGGCATGAACCCAGGAGGTGGAGCTTGCAGTGAGCCGAGGTTGCACCACTGCACTCCAGCCTGGGCAACAGAGTGAGACTCCACCTCAAAACAAACAAACAAAATCAAAAAAAGAATCACTCCGAAACACATATTTGACTCCGTCTCAAAACAAACAAAAACAAACAAACAAAAAGAACAAAAAAGGAAAATCACTCCAAAACACATATTTGCATGCCCCTAAACATGCTCTGATGCCCCATATAGCTCTTAAGACATATTAAAGATAATGGGAATATTTTGAACTTGAAATCCATCTTCATTTGTCATGAGGCATAATTTTGCCTTGTATTTGTGAATCAAACCTTAAGACCTTTCTTGTGTCTTTACACAATAGACTCTGAGAGGGCAGAGATGGCATCTTAGTCTTATGAGGTCCCCAGTACCTAGCTGAGCTCCTGGCATAGAGTAGACTCTCAATAAATATTCGTGATTGAATGTCCTCTTGAAACCCAACTACTTCAAGGCCACACACAAGACTTCTAGGAAGGAGGGGAGGAAGCTGAGTGACAGAGGTGGGAAAGAGGCTCTGTTCTACACACAGTAACCTATAGTCACTTTGTAATCGCCCAATGTGTTCTTCCTGCCTGCTGCACAGACAAAACCAATTTACTGAGATCATGGTATTACAGTAAAGAAAGAGGTGTTTTTTTTTTTTTTTGAGATGGAGTCTCGCTCTTTTGCCCAGGCTGGAGTGCAGTGGCATGATCTGGGCTCACTGCAACCTCCACCTCCTGGGTTCAGGCGATTCTTTTGCCTCAGCCTCCTGGGTAGCTGGGACTACAGGCGCGTGCCACCACACCCAAGTAATTTTTGTATTTTTAGTAGAGACATGGTTTCACCATATTGGCCAGGCTGGTCTCAAACTCCTGACCTCTTGATCTGCCCTCCTGGGCTTCCCAAAGTTCTGGGATTACAGGCGTGAGCCACCACGCCTGGCCGAGAAAGAATTTTATAAATGCAGAGCTAGCCAAATGGAAGGCTTAGAGTTATTATTCAAATTAGTCTTCCTGAGAACTCAGAGGTTAGGGTTTTTACAGATAATTTGGTGGGTAGTGGGCTAGGGAATGCTACTGATTGGTTGGTGATGGAATCATAGAGGTGTGGAAAACTGTCCTCATGCACTGAGTCTGCCTCTGAGTGGGGGCCACAGGACCAGTTGAGTCATGAGTCATGGGTCCAGATGGAGTCACTCAGTTGCCAGAATGCAAAGTCTGAAAAAATATCTCAAAAGACCAATCTTAGGGTCTATGACAGTGATGTTATCTATAGGGGCAATGGAGGAAGTCACAAATCTTGTAACCTCTGGCCACCTGATTCCTGAGCAGTAAGGGATTATAGAAACTATGCCTGCATTTTAGCAGAATTCAGGTCCCTCCCCTAATCCTAGTCTCATGGCCTTTCATTAGTTTTACAAAGGTGGCTTCAGTCCCTGAGCAAGGAGGGGGTTGGTTTTAGGGAGAGATTATTATCATGCCTGCTTCCGAGTTAAACTATAAACTAAATTGCTCTCATGGTTACCTTGGTCTGTGCCCAGAAATGAGTGAGAACAGCCAGCCTGTGGGGCTAGAAGGAAGATGGGGTCAGCCATGCTAGACTTTTGTCAGTGTCAGAAACTTTGCAATGGTGGTTTCAACTTTTGAGGTGTGTTCCATGTATGTCAACTTGTGTGTGTGTGTGTGAGAAATTGGGTCTTGCTATATTTCCCAATATAGCTATATTTGCTTGCTGTTTTTCCCAGGAGTTGAGGTTGGCCTGAAACTCCTGGGCGCAAGCATTCCTCCTGCCTCAGCCTCCCAAGTAGCTGGGCGTACAGGTGCATACCACCATGCTTGGCCTTTTTTTTTGTTTTTTGAGATGGAGTTTCACTCTTGTTGCCCAGGCTGGAGTGCAATGGCATGATCTCGGCTCACAGCAACCTCTGCTTCCAGGTTCAAGTGATTCTCCTGCTTCAGCCTCCCGAGTAGCTGGGATTACAGGCATGCGCCACCATGCCTGGCTACTTTTGTATTTTTAATGGAGACAGGATTTCTCTATATTGGTCAGGCTGGTCTTGAACTCCCGACCTCAGATGATCCACCTGCCTTGGCCTCACAAAGTGCTGGGATTACAGGTGTGAGCCACCATGCCCCACCTGGCCTATTTTTTTAAAAATTAAAAATAATTTTAAAAAATGGGCCGGGCGCAGTGGCTCACGCCTGTAATCCCAACACTTGGGGAGGCCGAGGTGGGCGAATCATTAGGTCAGGAGATCGAGACTATCCTGGCTAACATGGTGAAACCCCGTCTCTTCTAAAAACACAAAAAATTAGCCGGACGTGGTGGCCAGCGCCTGTATTCCCAGCTACTCGGGAGGCTGAGGCAGGAGAATGGCGTGAACCCGGGAGGCGGAG
>NW_016814745.1:1398229-1403456 GCF_001698545.2 Rhinopithecus bieti | reverse complement strand
AAAACCTAAAACCCAATCAATCCAATCCCTCCTCTCCCCCACTTGGAGTGTCTTTGTGATAAAAAAAAAAATCAAACTTGCCACGTTACATCATGGGACCTAAGGGAAAGGCACTGGAAATCAAGTCGGGAAATCAGTCCTTCAGTTCCTAACCTACCAGCTGTGTAACTTTTTCAGTTAGTCGCAGGCTTTCCATTTCTCCAGTGTAAAATCCAAAGCCTTTAGCGGGTCCAGGAGATACTGTTTGGTCTGCCCTCCTGCTGTCTTTCTATTTCCGTTTTCTGAGAATTGTCCTCTTAATTATTTCACACTAGCCCACTGGCCACCTTGCTGTTCTATATATTACAGAAGAAAAAAATTACAACAAATTTAGTTTAAAGATCTAATTGGCTTTCATTTGTCATTCTTGCATTGGGTATATAAAATATAATCATTATTCCAATGAGCTGATCAGAGGAGCTTGGCTTTACAGGCAGAGAAGGGCTGAAGAAAGCAGAAACAGGAAACAAAAAGCAGATTGGTCACTTCAAAGTTACTTTCCTTATAGGGTTAGAACAGAGAAATTTCCTTATGCCAGCTCAGATAAACTAGGGCCCTTCTGATTGGTTGCTGTGACTCTCCTGTTTTTGGAAAATGGGCCCTTTTCAGAGTTCAGTTGGATTATGTCACTTAGCACAAGTGACTCCATTATGGTTTTGTCTGGTCTGCTGGGGCCTAGTGCAGGAGGCTAGTCCAAAATAATGGCCTCCCATACACTTCGTTTAACGATGTCAAATCAGTCTTGTCTCAGGTCCTTTGTCCTTGCTGTTCCCCTTTTCTGAAACATTCTTCTTTCTGTTATTTCTTAGATATCCTTATGACTCATTTCCTTCACTTTCTTCATAGCACTTATCTGCAAGTTGTAGTTATTTATGTGTGGTCTGTCTCATTCATTTGATGAAGGTAGGAATCATGTCTGTCTCTTTGACCATCATATTCCCAGTGCCTGGCAGAGGCAAGACCTAACATACATATCTCTTGAATTAATTGGAATGTTAGGGTGCTCTCTCTTCATCTATCACATAAATCTTACAGAAGGGATGGTGGTTTGAACTCCACCTCTAACAAAGCATTTGTTCCTCATGAGTGCTAATTAAATAATAATGCCGGGCCGGGCGCGGTGGCTCAAGCCTGTAATCCCAGCACTTTGGGAGGCCGAGACGGGCGGATCACGAGGTCAGGAGATCAAGACCATCCTGGCTAACATGGTGAAACCCCGTCTCTACTAAAAAAATACAAAAAACTAGCCGGGCTCGGTGGCGGGCGCCTGTAGTCCCACCTACCCGGAGGCTGAGGCAGGAGAATGGCGTAAAACCATGGTGGAGCTTGCAGTGAGCTGAGATCCGGCCACTGCACTCCAGCCTGGGCGACAGAGCGAGACTCCGTCTCAAAAAAAAAAAAAAAAAAATAATAATAATAATGCCTGATTTACTTGTATTAATATATTCTCATTCTGAGGCTTAATGCTTCCTGAAGCAAACATAATGTTTTTAGTGTAGCCTAGAACAATCTTCAGCACCTTTTCAATCTTACAAGTTTCTCCATTTCAATTCTCTTCTTCTCTCCCCACATTTCCCCTCTTCTCTGCCCTCCTTTACCTCTCCCTCTCCCCACTCTTTCCCTTTCCTCTCTCTCTCTCTCTCTCTCTGATTTTTAAAATTAATTCTGGAAGTATCTGCTTATTCCTGTTCGCCTTTTTGGGCCAGGAAACTAAAGCTAACTAATTTTCTCAAGGTCATGTAATGATTCATTTGCTGAGTTAGGATTAGCACCTTCTAGCCTTGGCTTCGAGGTGGATCACATATCTTGCTACTATGCTGCCTGGCAGGCTCTTAAATTACACTGGCTACACGTGAGTGAAACTTGTTATCCTTGTGCTGCTGTTTCACCACTGATATTTATTTTTCATGATTGATCCAAAAAATTGTGGACTTACTGTAAAATTCATTTCCAGGTCCTTACCAGATATTTGGGACAGTAATGCTTTCTTTTGGTTTCTCAGAAAGGTCTCAGAACTTTGTATTTTAAAATGATACTTTATGAAAGTATTTTTAAAGGTGCTTGATGTTCTCTAGAATTACACTTCTGAAATGTGAACTAGGCTAGTCTGTCAGTTCTGGAGCAGAAATGCTTTCAACTAGAGAGGAAGAAATAACTGTTCCATTTGGAGTAATGCACCTAGAATATAAGAAGATGGGACTAGACAGCCTTTAGTTCATCCCTTTATTACCAGACAAGACTGTATGTAACATAGTGTTTTTATGATGTTGGTAGGTAGAAAGTATTATGTTTTTTTACTGTTACTTAACCCAATGTAATGTTTCAAATAGCAATAGCACAGCAGTGGAATAAACAATAGCAATATAGTCAACGGATACACTACTTACCCATGAAGCTCAAAGTACTTCCTAGGTATACATATTCACAAGCTCTCAAAACAGATATTGGATGTACATAAATTGTTGCCCATTTGCAGATGAAGAAGTTCAGAGGTAGGAGGAGATTAGCTGATTTGTCGGTGGCAGAGCTCTTTTGGGTTCACCAACAATCCTTTGATCCTTTCCCATTGTATTGGGCACACAGCTAGGCTTCATTTACCAAGCGCCTTTGCATTAGGCATGGCTCTATGACCCAATTCTGGTCAGCGGAATAGTAGTGGAAAAGCTGTGTGTGCCATCTGCAGGCCCAGGCTTGAAGGAGCATGTTGCCCCTCCACACTTTCTTATCCCCTTTCTGTTGACTGGGTGCAGCAATGGTGAGACCGTAAGGAATGGCAGAGCCAGGACTGGAAAGAGCTTGGACCTTGAAGCACCACACTGAGGAGTGTTGCCCGATGACCAGACTATCCTTCTCAGACTGTTATGTGAATGAGAAGCAGAGCCTGTTGACTTTAAGAGATGATGAACTTTGGGGTCTCTGTTACCTCAGTGAAACCTATCTCAGTTAATTACACGGCTCTGGATTGTTTAGGAAGTCAGCAATAAAACTTCAGCCTTCAGAAATAGAATTAAAATTAAGCACATGATTTATCAGAACACACTGCTTAGTGCTTTGACAGTAAGTCAAGATTTTAAAAGAACTCCAGGCATAGCTCTGCATTTACAATCAGTTAGAGGCACAGATTTGCAGAGTCACAAAGTGGCTAAAGACCAAAAATGTTTTTGTCTATACCATTAGGCAATTGATTTTGCAATTGCATCATGAAGTAATCTGCCTAGCCCAAATGGGAGGTTGTCATTTAAAATGCACTTTTCCATGAGAGTTCCACAAATATGCTCAGAGTTCCTTTAATCCTGCCTTTCTTTTCCCCTCAGGCATACTAAAATACAAGTATTTCTTTAACCAACAAAATAAGAAGAGTTTGATTAAAGGTATCTGTCCACTTTTTCAATTCTGAACACTGCAAGCTTCTTTGTTGTTTCTGAAGTACCAACAGAACCTATAGACTCTTTCTGTTCCTGGATGCTTTCTATATCTTCCCAGTTGCAGTTCTAGGGTGCTTCTAATCTTATATTACCATTATTCATTCACAAATATTTATTTATCTGGCAAAGTTAACACAGTAATGATAATAATAATTCTTTTTAGAGATGGGGGTCTTGCTATGTTGCCCAGGCTGGAATGCAGTGGTGATTCACAGGTGTGATCATAGTGCATTGCAGCCTCCAACTCCTGGGCTCAAGTGATCCTCCTGTCTCAGACTCCCAAGTAGCTAGAAATACAGGTGTGTGCCAACATGCCTGGTTCATAATGATTTTTACATATGCATTTAATAAGTTTTTTTTTTTTGAGACGGAGTCTCACTCTGTTGCTGAGGCTGGAGTGCAGTGGCACCGTGTTGGCTCACTGAAACCTGCATCTCCTGGGTCCAAGCAATTCTCCTGCCTCAGTCTCCCAAGTAGGTGGGATTACAGGCACCCACCACCACGTCTGGCTAGTTTTTATATTTTTAGTAGAGACAGGGTTTCACCATGTTTGCCAGGCTGGTCTTGAACTCCTGACCTCAGGTGATCCACCCACCTCGGCCTCCCAAAGTGCTGGGATTACAGGCGTGAGCCACCGTGCCCGGCCTCATTTGATAAGTTTTAGTTCCCTTGGATCTGAAATTTGATTGTTCGACAACCAGGACATGCTGATAAGCTGTTGAACTCCTACGGATCAAATTTGCACAGAAACACCCATAGGAATGAATTATTGATCTATCCTCCCACTTTGAGGTAAAACCGCAGTGTTACATAGTTAAAGGGTTCAGTTGCTTCCTAGTTTTTCAATTGCATGCTGTCTTAATTTAGGTCTCCAACATGTGCTCTAGTTGGGGCAAAACTGATACAGGATTCACTAGGAGTCTTACTTGTGTAAACCACTCATTATAAGATTTGTGGAATAATGAACACAGTCCAGATATTGGACTACATTTATGTTATTTTTGGTAAACTTAAATTCATTTATCTTGAGGGCTCAAGTGTTGAAAACATTGTGTCTTTTCCCACTCAATTGCACTTATAGAAATTAATGTTAAATAAGATATATTGAAAATCACTGTGAGTTACTGAAATGCTATAATTTAGTGAAGAGTAACTGTTGCAATATGAAAAACCATTCACTCATTTGTATGTTGCCTGCAGCCTTGAATTTAAGGAATATTACCTGTAGTGGGCCTTGAAGGAGATCTTAATGTTTGTTATCTAAAGAGAAGGGCATAAATTATGCTTAGCTATTAAATAAGCATCAAGATAATAGAATAAACAATTTTTCTTGCATAATAAAATTGTTGCCACTACTGTGATAAAAGAGGTTGAACTGGTTCAGGAGTGGTCCTTTTTACATTGCTGAAGAACACTAGAAGAATTAAAAATTTATGAATTATCTCCTAGAAACAATGATCTGGGACAGAAAAGTAATAAAACACCCACTCTCCCGTGTCCTCCTAAGCTACTCCATGCTGCTTCATTTTGTGACTGTATTAGTGTGACAACTTTCTGAACCTCTAGAAACTGTGTTTTGGCAAAGATGAAGATTTACAAACCAAAAGATGTCTTATTGAAAATCCAGAGGCAGATGATGTAGAAAGGTAATGTTAAAATGTGAACCAAATAGAATCTCATTATGTATGTTCTGTATATTTGTAATTTTATTTTCTTTGGATCACTGATAAGTAGAAGCAAAAAAAAAAAAAAAAAAAAAAAAA
>NW_016814745.1:1340321-1397829 GCF_001698545.2 Rhinopithecus bieti | reverse complement strand
AAAAAAAAAAAAAAAAGTGAAATAAGAAGATATGGCATCAAAATCTCATACAATCAAATGTCTTCCTGGGTAAAATTGCATGAGAAATACGATATGGCTATTTTTGTATGAAATCTTCTAGTAGCATAAGCTGCCAACATTACTTCTTAAAAGAGTTACCTCTGGTTTTGAAAAGTCATTTTTTAATGTTCCTTTGACCTCTCAGATACTTCTTTGTTTTTGTTCTCTTAAGAGTATGTTAAAGCACATGTATTTGTGTAATATTTAATGCTGGAAAATAGTCCAAGTGAGACTGTTTGGTGATAGATGTAACTTAGTTTTAAGGGATGTTGGGAGGAAATTGGGGCTTTTAAATTGTAAATGGCTGCAAATTGTGTTTCTTAAGTATTGGTGACTTAAATGGATGTTTTCATTTAGAAAGGTTTTCGTTTTCTTATCTAGTGATCCCTTTCCTATTATTGCTTTCCACTGATGGCCTTTCATTCTTCAATAATTTAACACAGGAGAACATACACAATTTCAAACTTTCCATTTGTCTGTTTTTGAGCGAGACTGACTTCTAGTTTAGTAAAGGTAATGGAAGTACGATTGCTCAGGTGAAACATTACCGTATCGGCATTTTCTGCTTTCTACAAATTCCTGCATTTAAGTAATTTACTGAAAACTAAGCTTGGGAGGAAAAAATGCCCAACCACAGTTTATACTAATGGAATATATGTGAATAGAATTTCTAAACTCTTTAGTTAGTGAATCCCTGAGTATTGACATACATCATCTATAGAAAACAGCCAACAGATCTGTTGAAAGGCACACGAAGGAAACAGTGCCTTGTAGCTTGTAATTGTTAGAAATATGTCAGCTGCATCAAACTGACAGGCAATCTTTATTTTTTTTTGTTTTTTTTGAGACGGAGTCTTGCTCTGTCTCCCAGGCTGGAGTGCAGTGGTGTGATCCCAGCTCACTGCACCTCCACCTCCCGGGTTCAAGCGATTCTCTTGCCTTAGCCTCCAGAGTAACTGGGACTACAGGCGTGCACTACCATGCCCAGCTAATTTTTGTATTTTTAGTAGAGACGGGGTTTCACCATGGTGGCCAGGTGATCTCTTGACCTTGTGATCTGCCCTCCTTGGCCTCCCAAAGTGCTGGGATTACAGGGGTGAGCCACTATGCCAGGCCAAACTGACAGGTAATCTTTTTTTGTTTGTTTGTTTTTTGTTTTTGAGATGGAGTCTCGCTCTGTTGCCCAGGCTGGAGTGCAGTGGCGTAATCTCGGCTCACTGCAAGCTCCACCTCCCAGGTTCACGTCATTCTCCTGCCTCAGCCTCCTGAGTAGCTGGGACTACAGGCGCCCGCCACCTCACCCAGCTAACTTTTTGTATTTTCAGTAGAGATGGGGTTTCACTATGTTAGCCAGGATGGTCTCGATCTCCTGACCTCATGATCCACTCGCCTCGGCCTCCCAAAGTGCTGGAATTACAGGCGTGAGCCATTGTGCCCGGCCGAGGACAGGTAATCGTAATGTCATATTTTGCTGTGCCTTCTCAGAATGAGCAAGGAGTCTTTTCTCCCCCTCAAAGAAGTCAACTGATTTTTAATTAATTAATTAATTTTTATGCAATCCTCTTCCAGGTGAGCAACTGATTTTGAAAGTTAGAATAGCATAGATCTTTTCTGATGTGGGTCAAATGATCTTTTTAAAAGGTATCCATAAAGGGTATCACTGACCATAAAAAAAGAGCAGTCTTTTCATTTTGTCCTTTCGAACCAGAGGCTAGTCATGCAAAACAGATTTCAGAGGCAAAGCCAATGAGTTTACATTATTCTTAAGTCTGGTGGAGGGTCAACATGTTAACATTGTGAAACAAAAGAGGACTGACCTTTTCTAAAAATATGAGTTAGGCCCTGTCTTAGTCCATCTGAGTTGCTATAACAAAATACCTTAGACTATTATAAATAGCATAAATGAATAGTTCACAGTTCTGAAGGCTGGCACCAAGATCATGGTGCCAGTAGAGTCAGTGTCTGGTGAGGGCTCTCTGCTTCACAGATAGCACCTTCTTGTCGCATCTTCATGTAACAGAAAGGCAAACAGGCTCCCCCAAGTCTCTTTTATTTTACTTACTTATTTTTTCTGAAATGGAGTTTCTCTCTTGTCGCCCAGGCTGGAAACAATGGCACTATCTCAGCTCACTGCAACCTCTGCCTCCCGGGTTCAAGCAATTCTCCTGCCTCAGCCTCTTGAGTAGATGAGATTACAGGCACCCACCACAACACCCAGCTAATTTTTGTATTTTTAGTAGAGATGGGGTTTCACTGTGTTGGCCAGGCTGGTCTCAAACTCCTGACTTCAGGTGATCCACCAGCCTCGGCCTTCCAAAGTGTTGGGATTACAGGCCTGAGCCACTGCACCTGGCGCAAGTCTCTTTCAGAAAAGCATTAATCCCATTCATCAAGGTGGAACCCTCATGACCTAATCACCTTCCAGATGTCCACCATCCCAACACCACGGCACTGGGGATTAAGTTTCAACATATTAATTTGGTGGGGTCACAAATCTTCAGGCCATACCAGGCCCACGTCCATTAGACTTACTCACTTTGTAGAACTGAGTGAGCAAAGTGAACTGCCGACTGCATGATCTCGAGATGTGGTCATTGTGACTGCCTCTTCATCACTTCTCCTTTGTGGTCACCTGTCCTCTAAGATGCAGATGAGGAGAAAATAAAATGTTAAAAGGTAAGGGGGAAAACACAGACTTGGCTTTCCTATCAATTTCTACTTCATTTTATAATCTGGTTTTATTTATTTATTTATTTATTTATTTATTTATTTATTTATTTATTTTAGAGACAGGGTCTCGCTCTGTCACTTAGGCTGGAGTGCAGTAGTATGATCATGGTTCACTGCAGCCTCAACCTCCTGGGCTCCAGTGATCCTCTCACCCAAGCCTCCCAAGTAACTGGGACCACAGGCACCCACCACCATGCCTGGCTTATTTTTTAATTTTTTTGTAGAGTCGGGGTGTCACTCTGTTGCCCAGGCTGGTCTCGAACTCCTGGCCTCAAATGATCCTCCCGCCTTGGCCTCCCAAAGTGATTACAGGTATGAGACACCACTGCCCTGCCTGAATCAGTTTTATTTAAAGCTGTCACCATCAGATGTGTGTATGGTGCACTAAAATACTTTATTTTTTTGAAACAGGGTCTCACTCTGTTGCCCAGGCTGGAGTGCAGCGATCTTGGCTCACTGCAGCCTCTGCCTTCCGGGTTCAAGCAATTCTCCCACCTCGGCTGGGATTACAGGGGCACACCACCATGATCATACTACATTTTTAGTAGAGACGGGGTTTCACCATTTTGGCCAGGCTGGTCTCGAACTCCCGACCTCAGGTGATCCATCTGCCTTGGCCTCCCAAAGTGCTGGGATTACAGGTGTGAGCCACCGTGCCTGGCCAATGTTTTAACTTTAAACCAAAACATAGTCAATACACTTTTGAGGACTCAGTAGTGTTTCTTCCAATAAACATTTATGCATTTCAATTTTTTATCACATCCATGGTAGATTTATTAGAAATCACTGTGATTCTTTGGAAAAGTATTTATAGAAGTGTGGAAAATAATAAAGAGGCCAAAGTTTACATGATTAACACATTAGGTAGTTCAATTTTGAACAGACAAAACAATCTTGGGCCTACAGTTCCAGGATAAGAACACTGATAAACTGTATCAGAGCTCTGCCACGATGAACAAAGCACCGTGCTTTTGGTACTTTGATCTTCAGTATATTCCCTGCCATATTAACCCATTATGTAGAATGTCCATATATATTATCTCCTTTAACTCAATCCAGGACAGAGCAAAGATCATTACCCTTGTTTTATTGAGGGAAAAATCGGCACTTCGATATACAAAATGACAGAGCCTGTGTGCACAGAGGTGGAGCCAGCACTTACCGCCACAGCATTCATCCCACAAGCTTGTTCTTCCTCACTGTCCATGGACTCATCTGGGATCTTAACCGTTTGGCTTCCAAGAAATCATTTAGCAAGACCCATAAACAAATGCTAATGAACTCATGGTGGGCTAGAGGGCCATTCCCAGGTGTTACGTATTTTACCTGATTTACCCTACTAGTGGCTTCTATAGTGGATGTTTCACCAAAGCATGAAAGATAGTTTTGTGCTAGCAAGATAATAAAACTGAGCTGTGAAGCAAGAAAGGAGAAATCCATAAAAATTCTAGTGTCCATAAAATTTTATTAGATAGCATAAGAACTCTGGGAATTATTTTTGAAAGATCCTTGTGATTGACCTAACTCTTAATTTTGTGACTGGAGCTGGCCTGCTTTGGAGCTAGCCACAGGTTTCCTTATCTCCTGCCTCCTCAGTGCTGAGTAACTCAGTGCAGTCACTCCCACAGAACTGGACTTTGGAAGTCTGTTTTTGGCTTTGCCTCCTCTGCAGGTGGGGTGCAACCAAGTCAAGATGCTTCCTCTGGAATAGAGTTAATTCTGGATATCTTAGGAACATATCTGGATTCCAATCTGTGGAATGTCCATGATTTTTCTTTTTTTTCTTCCTCTTACCATTATCTTCTCATTAAAATTTCTGTGGTGGCATATGCTTGTAATCCCAGCAGTTGGGGATGCTAATGTGGGAGGATTCTTGGGACTATGAGTTCGAGCATACAGTGAGCCATGATTGTGCCACCGCCACTCCAGCCCAGGCAACAGAGCAAGACCCTATCTCAAACAAACAAACAAAAAATTTTCATCAGGTAATTAGCAGTTGGAAAGAGAAGTTAGAAGAGAGAGGAACTAGCAATATAAAACAGTACATGGTCCTGATATCTAGGGCTGGGTGTCCGGATGAAGAGTGCTCAGAGAAGCTATTATGGAAAAGGCAGTAATGCAACTGAGCCTTAGTGAATGGGTAGGGTTAGGATAGCCTGAGAGGAGAGGAGAAGATGCCACGTCCAGTTGTTTTTCTTTCATTTTGTTTTTTTTTTTTCTTTTGAGAGAAAGTCTCACTCTGTCGGCCAGGCTGGAGTGCAGTGGCATGACCTCGGCTCACTGCAACCTCCGTTTTCCAGGCTCAAGCAATTCTCCTCCCTTAGCCTCCAGAGCAGCTGGGATTATGGGCGTGTGCCACTACGCCCGGCTAATTTTTGTGGTTTTAGCAGAGACAGGTTTCATCATGTTGGCCAGGCTGGTCTTGAACTCCTGACCTCAGGTGATCTGCCCGCCTCAGCCTCCCAAAGTGCTGGGATTACAGGCGTGAGCCACCGCGCCCGGCTTCTTTGTTTTTTTAAGAGACAGGGTCTCATTCTGTCACCCAAGCTTGTGTGTTCAGTGGTGTGGTCATGGCTCACTGTAACCTCCAACTGCTAGGCTCAAGTGATCCTGTCTCAGCCCCCCAAGTAGCTGGATCTACAGGCACACATCACCACACCTGGCTGATTTTTAATTTTTTTTTTTTCTAGAGATGGGGTCTTGCCATGTTGCCCAGGCTGGTCTTGAACTCCTGGGCTCAAGTGATCCTCTCACTTCAGCCTTCTGAGAAGCTGGGATTACAGGTGTGAACCACTGCACTTGGCCAATTTTTTTGTTGTTTTTGTTTCAGAGAAAATCATATGAATTCTCTTTGAGGTTACACTCTTTTGGACTATGTTTTGGGCAGAACTTTTTCTTTTTTCCTATTTGTTGTGGTATGTTAAAGCAGTGTTTCACTGAAAGCTTTAAGACACCTAGCATCTGAGTATTCTAAATCAGAAAGTCAAATAATCTTGGTTTTCCCATCTGATGGCTGGCCCCTTGGGAGAAGTCATTTAACTTGTCTGGATCTGTTTTCTCATCTGAAAAAATAGGGTTGATATTACCTTCTTCCAAGGCTTACAGAAATTGAGAAATTTGCCCACGTTGAGAAGAACATGGGCCTTCCACTTAGTAAAGAGCTCAGTCAAGAACAGTATTCTCTTCCCTCTTCACAGGCCATAAATGATAGATTCGTTTTATAAGTAGGCGACAGCCAGCACGACTCCTGGCAGCATGCATTAAGAATGTGGTAACTCCGCTCAAATGCTTGGCTCTGGAATTTGGGTCAGCCTTCCTGGAAACTCAAGCCTGACCTTTCGCTGGTGGCCACCTGGAGACCCCTCATACTTGTCTGGGAAATGGATAGTGGCACCACAGTTCACATTTCCCAGTACATTGCCATCCACAACCCTCTAGATCCCTTAAACACATGCTAGCTGTCAAAAGAAGTAAAGGACAACAGAATTTAGGACTGAAAAGTGCTGAGTCCAGGCATATATGTTAACAAGTGAGGACATTTGTTAGTCAAGGACAAGTGCATATTGCTAGGTAATCAGAAGTTTTCCACTGAGCTGGTCCAGCTCAGAGCTATAGCAATTTTTCTTATGTATATTTTAATGAATGACTTTCAAAAAGCCTACAGCAGTGCAATCAGATGAGGGATACTTGCTAGTTAAGCCCACTGTCTACCAGGAGAGAGGGAGAGATGGCTTTCTATAATTAAGGCCACTAAGGGGGAGAACCTGAATCTGATTTTGGAACTTGTTCTAAGTCTAGAAAGCAAAGAAAGGCCCTCTAGCAAGCAAATAACATCTCTTTAAAAGCTAAATGTAATTTCAGAGTGCATCAGGTACACACCTATAAGTCCTGTGTCCCTATGCTCCAGGGTTTCTGTTGAAAGAATAACAAAAACAAGTGACAAGTAATTCTAGTCAGAGAAACAGAACCAAGGCAAAAAAAAAAAAAAAAAAAAAAAAAGAAAAGAAAACCCCAAAAAACACACCAAAACACAAAAACCAGAAAAACCCCAAAAAACAAAACTTCCCAAACAAACAAAGAAACCCTCCCCTTGGCCAGGCGGTGGCTCACGCCTGTAATCCCAGCACTTTGAGAGGTCCAGGTGGACGGATCATGAGGTCAAGAGATCGAGACCATCCCGACCAACATGGTGAAACTTTGTCTCTACCAAAAATACAAAAATTAGCTGGGCGTGTGGTGCACGCCTGTACTCCCAGCTACTTGGCAGGCTGAGGCGGGAGAGTCGCTTGAACCTGGGAGGCGGTGGTTGCAGTGAGCCGAGATCACGCCACTGCACTCTAGCCTGGAGACAGAGCAAGACTCCATCTCAAAAACCAAAAAAACAAGGAAAAAAACCCCTCCCTTAAACTTGCTAACATCTACTCCTAACACTGGAAGGCGGGAACTTCTGTGAATTTGCTTCAACTACATAACTAGGCTCTTAATGCACGGCAGGGTCGCCATCTTGCAAGTCTGCAAGGGCTTCCATTCTCTGCTTCTTGCTCTAACATTCAGTGACTCAGCAGAGAGGGGGGCTCATTGCTGAAGAAGGTGTTTATTGTCTGAGTGATGAGGTTAGCGTTGGTGTTGGGGACAGGGAAGAGAAGGTCTTAGAGGTGAGAAAATGATGTTACGGTTACTATCTTCTTTCCCTCTTTTCTTCGCCTTGTCATTAAATGGTGCAGAAAACGGGTCAGCTTTTGGAAATGTTTGAAAATAGCCTTTTAATGTTTTAGGCAGCTGACTAAACTCTTGTTCAGAGCGGACTTTGGACCAGAAAATGGAATCATCACCTGGGGAAAAGGGAAATTAAAGGCTGTTTTAATTATGTGAAGAAAAACATTCATACAGTACTTTGCTGTTACTTAATGATGATGCTATTTGCAGACTCCCTTTTGATGAGGAAATCAGCCTTCTTAGGAAGGAACAGGCTTTTTTTTTGAGACAGAGTCTCACTCTTGAAGTCCAGGCTGGAGTGCAGTGGTGCCATCTCGGCTCACTGCAACCTCCACCTCCTGAGTTCAAGTGATCCTCCCACCTCAGCCTCCCAAGTAGCTGGGATTACAGACACCCACCACCATGCCTGGCTAATTTTTGTATTTTTAGTAGAGATGGGATTTTGCCATGTTGGCCAGGTGGGTCTTGAACTCCTGGCCTCAAGTGATCCGCCTGTGTTGACCTCCCAAAGTGCTGGGATTATAGGCGTGAGCCACTGTATCTGGCCAGAACATGAATCTTAAGGCACCTTGGAAAAGGATACCCTAATTAGAATGGAGGATTTGAAAGACAGTAAAGGGTTTTCTATAGGGAGTGTTTTTTTGCCCACCCCAAAGCCACAGGGTAAATTTTGTCTGCTCCTAAGGTTGATTATATTTCTGAAAGAAGTGATTAGTTGATGAGATGAATCCTGTATCCCCCTCCACCACTCTCCACCATATCCAAGTCTGGACTTCCCTTTTGTTTGGTTTTGTTTTCAGTGTAAATAAGATGAGTGTCAAGTATCATTGTATAATATAAGCCAAATCTTAATTTAAATGTCTTTTTGTTGATCAGCCTTTTCAATGGAAAAGTTAATTCTTTAAAAATAACTGAAAGAAAATATTTCAGGGTTTTCAGATAGTCTGTGCTAATTGAACTTACACTGATATATCCACAAATAGTCAACTTAGCTGAAATTTGGCATATATGTTAAAAGTAAGAATGAATTAAAAGCATGTTGTGACACTGCTGGTAATGTAGATATACTTGGTACAGCAAAATCAGGGGACTAAATCATTATTGCAATGCTTTTTAACCTGGGGCCTGTGGATGGTCCTTAGAAGTTCTAATGAACGCCTTGGTATTGAAGGCAAGATTTTGGGTGTCTGTGCTTTTGTCACTGGAGACGATTGGTAGCTTTTATCAGATTCTCAACAAAAGGATCTGTGTCTCACCAAAAAGTTAAGAACCACAGACATTTGAACATACTCTGTACATTGGACTAAAAAAAAAATTGATCAAAAGTAACTTACCCTGGCATCCATATCTTCTCTTTCCACTCTGAAAGGCTTAGAATATTAGATATTATAAGATATACAACTTAACTTTCTATTTAGAATTTTAAATTCCAATGCAATGGCTATAAAAATTATTTCATGAATAAAGAAAGTCTATAAAAAAGAGACACACTGGGGCCTGGCGCAGTGGCTCATGCCTGTAATCCCAACACTTTAGGAGGCCAATGCAGGTCGACCACTTGAGGTCAGGTGTTTGAGACCATCCTGGCCAACATGGTGAAACCCTGTCTGTACTGAAAATGCAAAAATTAACTGGAATGGTGGCACGCGCCTGTAGTCCCAGCTACTGGGGAGTCTGAGGCAGGAGAATTGCTTGAACCCAGGAGGCAGAGGTTGCAGTGAGCTGGGATCACACCACTGCACTCGAGCCTAGGCGACAGAGCGAGACTCCATCTTAAAAAAAAAAAAAGAGACATATTGCCTTTGACTATGGGATGGTCTTAATAATGCAGATGAAAATTTTCCTTAGACCTGGTGGACTATGTGGAGGAAGAGGGTGTGTTGGATGGCCCCAGTAGTGCTGTGGGTGGAAAATGTCACCTGGATGCCACTGGGAGGCGCTGTGGTACAGGGAGTGACAGGAACCCGGCATCTACCATTGCCTCAGCTTCCAACTCCCGGGAGACCTTGGACAGGTCACTTAATGTCACTCTGGGTCAATTTTGTTATCTGCAAAATAAAGAATTCTTTTCTCAATGTGTTTCGATGAGACTAAGATGTGATAAATGGCAAAGTGCTTTTTTTTTTTTGAGATGGAATTTCGCTCTGTCGCCCAGGCTGGAGTGCAGTGGCATGATCCTGGCTCACCGCAACCTCTGCTTCCCGGGTTCAAGTGATTCTCCTGCCTCAGCCTCCCGAGTAGCTGGGATTACAGGTGCTCACCACCACGCCGACTAATTTTTGTATTTTTAGTAGAGACGGGATTTCACCATGTTGGTCAGGCTGGTTTCAAACTCCTGACCTCAGTAATCTGCCTGCCTCAGCCTCCCAAAGTGCTAGGATTACAGGCGTGAGCCACCTGCACGGCCTGGCAAAGCGCTTTTTAAAACATGCACCGTGGTCATTAAAATAAATATGTAGATAAAGATTGCCAAGATATATTAAGACTAAGGTGCAGAGTAGTAATTTATAGCATGATGGAGTTTGTGTATGAATTTTTACTGAAACATATAGGTGAGATATGCATTTTTTTCCTAGAAAATAAAGAGCTGTGGTTATCTTTACGGAATAGACTAGGATGGGGGAGGGAGGCTTTACTCTTCATTTTATTATTTCTATTAAAAATATTAACAGGGGCCAGTGCTGTGGGTTCTGCCTGTAGTCCTAGCTACTTGGGAGGCTGAGGTGGGAGGAGCCCAGGAGTTTGAGGCTGCAGTGAGCTGTGATGGTGACACTGCACTCCAACCTGGGCAACACAGTAAGATCATGTCTTGAAAAAATATTTAAGCTGGGTGTGGTGGCTCACGCCTGTAATCTCAGCACTTTGGGAGGCTGAGACAAGCAGATCTCCTGAGTCCAGGAGTTGGAGACCAACCTGGCCAACATGGTGAAACCCTGTCTCTACGAAAAAAGAAAAATTAGCTGGGCATGGTGGTGTGAACCTGTAATTCCAGCTACTCAGGAGGCTGAGGCACGAGAATTGCTTGAGCCTGGGAGGTGGAGGTTGCATTGAGCCAAGAGTGTTTCACTGCACTCCAGCCTGGGCAACAGAGCGAGACCCTACCACAAACACACACATAAAATTAAAAAAAAATGAAATGTATATAAATATATACTATATAAAAATATAAATATAAAAATTATACTTATATATTTTATGTTATAATAGATATATTACATGAAATATATATTAATATTATATATTATTTTATATATTTATATATCTGTATAGTAGGATTATGGGCTGTTTTGTTTTCTCTGTTATTTCCTCTTGAAAAACTAAAAATAATTTAAAAAATTGAAAGACTCTTGGGAAGAGGGTGCTGTGTAGTTGTTAGGTGGGACTGTTATTAATGAAGAATAATCGTAGCTGATTTAAGGCCTGATCATAGGAGAGTGTTTACAGGAAGATGCTGCCCAAGGATGAGGAAGCATCCCGGATTCATTCTCTGGTCCCTTAAATAGAGCAAGCCAAGTGACAGTTTTCCTCTCCTAAGAAATCTGTGTCCCTGGCATGCCATCCTGTGAAACCGTGCTGCTGGATTTATTTGCAGGTAACTGCTTCATGCTGGCACCGCTGGAGAACATTGCCCCAGCAACTGCCCCCTCTCCCAGTTTTCTCCCCTTTCCACTGGACCATTCTCTCCTCACATTCAGGCCTTCCCTAATTCTTGCCTTTCTCATTTACATTTTCAGAAAACCCTCTGTTGACCCTACCTTCTTTGTCTCTTTGCTTTCTTTCATTCACTGGGTTCTCTAACGAGGATTCTGTACTGTGCTGTCTCTCTTCAGGTCCTCTCCTCCCATTCTCTCTGTCAGCTTTGTTTTTTATTGAGACGGAGTCTTGCTGTGTCACCCAGGCTGGAGTGATTGGTGCAATCTCGGCTCACTGCAACCTCCACCTCCTGGGTTCAAGTGATTCTCCTGCCTCAGCCTCCTGAGTAGCTGGGATTGCAGGTGCGTGCCACCAAACCCGGCTAATTTTTTTGTATTTTTAGTAGAGATGGGGTATTACCACATTGGCCAGGTTGGTCTTGAACTCCTGGCCTCAAGTGATCCACCCACCTCAGCCTCCCAAGTGCTGGGATTACAGGCAAGGGACACTGCGCCCGGCCCTTCCTGCTATCTTAATGCCCCAAGGCTGGGGCATCTCTGCTCCTCTTCACACTTACTCTCCAGGTGCCCTCTTCCAGTCTCAGGGGCTTAAACCCCATACACATATATGGCCTCAACTCCTAAATTTGGACCTTTTTTCCTGAATTCCAGAGCTATCTATTCATCTCCTCTTGGATGTCCAATATGCAATAAAAAATCAACACGACCAAAGCTGGACTCCTGAGTCACCACACCTTCCTGTCCTTCAACTTGCTCATCCCATAGGCTTCCCTCTATTGCTCAGACTAAATGTTTTGTAGTCATGCTTTACTTCTCAGTTTTTCCCACCCCCTATGTTGCATATATCAGCAAATCCTGTTGGCCCTCCCTTCAAAATATATCCAGAATCTGACCCCTTCCCATTGTCACAGCTACCCCCTTGTCTAAGCCCCTTTAGCTCTTGTTTGGGTAATTGCAATAAACTCCTCATTGGTATCCATGCTACCATCCCGTAACAGAGTATTCTGAGCAGCTCAAGAGATCACTTTATTTTTGTTTTTTCATTTGTAGTCATTCCATTTAACTTTAATTTAATTTTTATTTTTTTTAGATATGAGGTCTCACTTGTTGCCCAGGTAGGGCTGGAACTGCTGGCCTCAAGTGATCTTCCTGCCTTGGCCTCCCAAAGTGCTGGGATTACAGGTGTGAGCCACTGTGTAATTTTTATTTTAGATTTGGGGGTACATAACGCAGGTTTCTTTTCTTTTCTTTTTTCTTTTTTTTTTTTTTTTTGAGATAGAGTCTTGCTCTGTCGCCCAGGCTGGAGTGCAGTCACGCGATCTCAGCTCACTGCAAGCTCTGCCTCCCAGGTTCATGCCATCCTCCTGCCTTAGCCTCCCGAGTAGCTGGGACTACAGGCACCAGCCACCATGCACGGCTAATTTTTTTGTATTTTTAGTAGAGACGGAGTTTCACTGGCTTAGCCAGGATGGTGTCAATCTCTGGACCTCGTGATCCACCTGCCTTGGCCTCCCAAAGTCCTGAGATTACAGGCTTGAGCCACCGCGCCCGGCCCATATACAGATTTCTTACAAGCATGTATTGTGTGATGCTGAGGTTTGGGCTTCTACTGATCCTGTCATCCATATAGTCAACATAGTACCCAAAAAGAAGTTTTTCAGCCCTTGTCCCCCTCTCTCCCTCCCTCCCACCTTTTGAAGTCCCCAGTGTCTATGGTTCTTGTCTTTATGTCTGCATGTACCCAGGGCTTAGCTCCCACTTACATGTAAGAACATGTAATATTTGGTTTCGTGTTTCAGGGTTGGTTTGCATAGAAAAATGGTCTCCAGCTGCATCCACATTAATGGAAAGGACATGCTTTTGTTCTTTTTAATGGCTGCATAGTATTCTACAGAGTATATGCACCACATTTTCTTTACCCAATCCACTGTTGATGGGCACCTGGGTTGATTCCATGTTTTTGCTATTGTGAATAGCATGGCAGTGAACATACAAGTGCATATCTTTTAAAAAATATTCCCCAGAACTAAGCAGAACATGTGTCTTTTTGGTAGAACAATCTATTTTCCTTTGGATATATATCCAGTAATGGGATTGCAAGGTCAAATGGTAGTTCTGTTGTTAGTTGTTTGAGAAATCTCCAAACTGCTTTCCACAGGGGCTGAATTAATTTACATTCCTACTAACTGTGTGTGAGCACTCCCTTCAAAGAGATCATTTTGAAACATAAGTCAGATCATGTCTCTCTTCTGCTTGAAATCCTTCAATGGATCCCCTTGTTGCTGAGAATAAAAGCCCAAGTCCTAAAGCCCTACATGATGTACCCTCTTCTCACTCTGTCACACTCACCTCCTCTGCTCTCTGCCTTGATGTCTTGGATTCAGCCACGCTGGACTCCTTGCTATTCCTTATAGATGACACACGTGTTCTCAGCCCAAGACCATTGCACTTACTGTTCTTTCTGCCTAGAATGTTCTTCCTCCAGGTCTCACCTCTCGTCTTCCAGTTTTGTGTTTATATGCCACCTAATCTATGAAGCCTACTCTGACAACCCCATTTACAATAGCGATGCACACCTGACTTCTTCCCCCCACATTCCTTATGCCACTTTCTCTGTTTTACCTTTTCCTAAAGTGCTTACCATCTAACACATACATACATAGATATATACATGCACATATGCATACATGTATGCACACATGTATACACACATGTATGTATAGCTACTTGCTTGTCTGTTGTCTGTCTTTCCCATGAGAGTATCAGCTTCATGGGAGCTTTATTTTATTCCCTGCTATATTGCTGGTGCCTAGAATAGTGGCACATTATAGGCTGTCAATATATATTCACTGAATGAGTGAATGAACTGTCTAAATTTTCCCCACCCCCAAGGCAAATGGCAGGAGCAGAAATTTTAAAGCATTATTTTGGTTGCCTTCTGCTTGATGTGAGCTGGCCAGCTGGTTACCCTGTGAAATGGGAGGAGCCTTCTGATTCCTTTCCAAAACTTAGGCTGGTCAGGGACCACATAGTTCCTCCAAGTTATGGGCTCACAGGGATTCTCATGGGACATTTAGTCAGCACATCTTCCCCTTTGATCTCCCACAGCATACTTGGGGAGCCAACATTTATGTCTATCTGTGAGCCTGGCCCACAGCCTGCCTTCCCTTCAGATGTATCAATGTTTGGCTTTTGGGTAAAGATGCCAAACAAGGAAAAGAAGATTGTTATTGGGGCTAGGAATTACTTCCAAAAGCCAAATGTGAGAGAAGTGCTACCACAAAGGTTAGCACACACAAATAGCCCGAAAACTGGCTGGAACAATTCTGCTTGCTACAAATAGAGATGAAAAGACATTTCTAAATGTAGTCCCAAACAACCATACTGCCAGAATTGGAAGGGCATTCCTTTCCCTCCCTCCTTTTCCCCTCCCTTCCTTCCTTTCTTCCTCCCTCAGAGGACACGAAGGGCCAGTGAAATGAGACAAATCTCCAGGGTCACACAGTTAGTGGCAGAGTCAGAGCCAAAACTCAGGTTTCCTAATTCTTACTCTTTACAATATACTATTGTGGTGCCTTCCCAGTAAGCAAGGGAATAGTAAGAAAAAATTTCAATTAAATATACTGGAGAATTTAATTGCTTAGTTCTCAAAAAGCTCAGTGCTGGTGAACAACTAGCCAGAGTGTCACCCAAGAGATGGAAAAATGGACATTTCCAGCTGGGCGCAGTGGCTCATACCTGTAATCCCAGCACTTTGGGAGGCTGAGGTGGGTGGATTGCTTGAGTTCAGGAGCTCAAGACCAGCTTGGGCAACATGGTGAAATCCTGTCTCTACAAAAAATACAAAATTATCTACAAAATTACAAAATTAGCCGGGTGTGGTGGCATATGCTTATAGTCCCAGCTACTTGGGAGGCTGAGTTGGAAGGATGACTTGAGCCTGGGAGGCAGAGGTTACAGTGAGCTGAGATCGCGCCACTGCATTCCAGCCTGGGCCACAGAGCCAGACCCTGTCTCAAAAAAAAAAAAAAAAGTTTTTAATGGTATAACAATATATCTATATTTATATGTATCTTTGTAATAGATACATATATAGAATGCACATAAAATTTGGAATACTCATTCTCAGGATACACAGATTCTCCAAAGAAGCTACTTAGACATGGTGCCTGGAAGTCCTGGAAGTCAAATCCATGATTTAACTCCAGTGACTACATTCTACACCATCATACGATAGAAGATAAGACTAAAATATATTTTTTGTATTTTCTTTATAGTTTTGTGACCTTTGTAACAAGGGAGCTTTGGCATGGTAGTCATCTTAAATAAATCAAAACATGATTTAATAAAAATGCCATTTTACAAAACTATAAAACTCTTCGCAGGAAACATAGGTATAGATCTTCATGACATTGGAATAGGCAACAGTTCCTTAAATATGACACCAAAGGCATAAGCAACAAAAGAAAAAACAGGTCAATTAAACTTTATCAAAATAAAAAACTTCTGTGCATAAAAGGACTATCAAGAAAGCAGGAAACCTGGGCATGGTGGCTCATCCCTGTAATCCCAGCACTTTGGGATCCTGAGGTGGGAGGATCACGTGAGGCCAGGAGTTTGAAACCAATGTGGGTAACTTAGACCTCATCTCTGCAAAAAATTTTTTTTAAATTTAAAAATTAGCTGGGCATGGTGGTGTGCCTATAATCCCGGCTACTCAGAAGGCTGAGGTAGGAGGATCACTTGAGCCCGGGAGGTCGAGGCTGCAGTGAGTCGTGATCATACCACCACTGCACTGCAGCCTGGGGACTCTGTCTCAAAAAAAAAAAAGAAAAGAAAATAGAGAAGATAACTCACAGAATGGGAGAAAACATTTGTAAATAAAATATTTATAAATCTTATCTCTGATCAGGATCTGGTATCAAAAATATATTTAAACAACTCATAAAAGAATAAAGAGACAATTGCATTTAAAAATGGGCAAGGAATCTGAACAGACATTTCTCCAAAGCAGATATACAAATGACAAATAAGAACATAAAAGGATGCTCAACATTATTAGTCATTAGGGAAATAAAACCACAGTGAGATACCACTTCACACCCACTGGGATGGCTATAATTAAAAAAAAAAAGAAACACCAAAAAATAAGTGTTAACAAGGATGTCGAAAAATTAGAACACTCATAACATTGCTGGTGGGAAGACAAAATCCTCAGCCACTTTAGGAAACAGTCTGGCAGTTCCTTAAAAGGTTAAAGTTACCTTATAACCCAGAAATTCCATTCCTAAGTATCTACTCAAGACAACCGAAAACATACATTCACACAAGAACTTGTGCGTGAATGCTCATGGCAGCATTACTCATAACAGCATTACTCATGAATGCTCATAGCAGCATTACTCACAATAGTCAAAAGAAGGAAACAGCCCAAATGGCCACCAGCTGATGAATGGATAAACAAAATGTGGCACATAGTGAAATATTATTTAGCCATAAAAAGAAACGAAGTACTGATGCATACTAGAGCATGAATGAACCCTGAAAACATTATGCTAAGCTAGAGAAGTCAGACAGAAAGGGCCACATACTGTATGATTACGTTTATAGGAAATATCCAGAACAGGCAAATCCAGAGACACAAAGTAGATTAGTGATTGCCGGGAGATGGATGGAGGGAGGAATTGGGAGTGAGTGCTAACAGGTATAGGGTTTATTCTTGGTGTAATGGAAATGTTCTGCAGTTAGACAGTGGTGATGGTTGCATAACTCCATGAATTTACCACTGAATTATACATTTCAAAATGGTTAGAATGGTGAAAATTTTATCTCAATAAAAAATGGTATTTTACCAGCTTTAAGTGATACATATATTTGAATCATCTAATTTAAATTAAGTTTCTGTGTTCTGTTTTTTTTTTAAGAGATGGGGTCTTGCTCTCTTGCCCAGGCTGCAGTGCAGTAGCACAATCTTAGCTTACTTCAGCCTCAAACGCCTGGACTTAAGTGATCTTCCTGCCTCAGCCTCCCAAGTAGCTGAGACTACAGGCATGTGCCACCACACCTGACTAATTTTGAAAATTTTTTTGTAGTGATGGGGTCTCACTATGTTCCCTAGGCTTGTCTCGAAATCCTGGGCTCAAGTCATCCTCCTGCCTTGGCCTCCCAAAGTGTTCGGATTATAGGTGCAAGCCACCACACACAGCCTTCTGAGTTCTTTATTGCAAGCAAGCTTTGTTTCTTTTTTATATTCTGTCAGGGTTTGATTTTGAGGCATCTCCAGGTTGGGGTTTGGGCATATGCTTGTTGAATTTTATGTGGTTGTTATACCTCACCTCCTGCCCAGCTAGTTCATAGTCTCACTTTCAGAAGGTAGTAAGGAAATTTGGCCTTCACTAAAATCATGTCTACCGAATGGCAAAAAAATTCATTTAAATGAAATGAATTTCATTTAAAAAATCAAGCTGCAAAAACTAGACTCTTAGAAGTCAAGATTATGGTTGCCCTTGGTCAGGGGATGCAGATAACAATAATTTGTAAGGAAACGTGAGGAAGGTTTCTGCAGTGCTAAGGATATTCTATTTTTGGATCTGGATGCTGGTTACAGGGGTGTGTTTGATTTGATTTGTGAAAATTCGTCTTGTGGTACACTTACACAATGTGCACTGTTCTGCATGTTTGTTATACTTCAATACCAAGTTCATAATTCAGTTCAACCTCCAGATAGGTATGTATGATATCAACAAATTGGTGTAATTAACTGGGTACCAGAGTTCACTGACTTGGCCTGCTGCCTTTGAGATGACACCAAGCCATGGCCATGGATTCAAAAAGGTTTTGTTTCCAGGGACAGCTGCATAGGTCAGAGCTCTGCATCAGGGCCCTGTTATCCTCACCGTCTCCTAACAATGGATTTCAACAGCAAGCCTGTGTCTCAGCTGTGCCTTCTATGTTTTGGGGCTGCTGGAATATAAACACCCTGGAAGTGGTGATGCTCTGAGTCAGGAGTAGCACTACCAGGCAGGTGTACCCCACTCCCTGCTCTGCCACTGGTGCCAGACCCCCAGAAACTACCACGGTGCTTGCCCTTTCCACCTGGACCCAGAGATGCCACGGTGGGTACCCATGACAAACTGACCCAACTGGCATTCTAGTGGGCTCAGGCTCACAATACTAGATCTAAAATATTCCATGCTAAATGTATTTCAGCATTAAGATGTTTTTGGATTTTAGAAAGGTGATACATAGCATTTAGTATATCTTATACCATACTGCCAACATGGTCTGGGGTAGCTTTCTGTAATCAGACAGTGATGAATTTTTTCACTAAATGGAATAAAGACTACAAATAGTCTCATGTCAATTCAGTCCAAGGTGTGCTACCAAATGAGTCTGTGTCAAACTTCAAAAAGTTTTCTAGACTGGGCACAGTGGGTCATGCCTGTAATCCCAGCACTTTGGAAGGTGAAGGTGGGAGGATCACTTGAGTCCAGGAGTTCAAGACCAGCCTGGGCAACATGGTGAAACCTCATCTCTAAAAAAAAAAAAAAAAAAAAAATTAACCAGATGTGTTGGCATGTTCTCATAGTCCTAGCTACTCGGTAGGATGAGGTGGGAGGATCACCTGAGCCCAGGAGGTCAAGTCTGCAGTGAGCAGTGATTGTACCACTGCACCCCAGCCTGAGTGACAGGGCGAAAACGTGCTCAAAAAAAAAAAAAACAAAACACTTTTTTGGTATTCAGTTTGGGGATTTTGAAATTGCTCATGAGGGAGAACATGAATCTGTCTCAGTCAGTTTCACCACTAAATAAATGAGTTTTAGTTCTTTCTCGACAGAGGTTCATGGGCAGAGGTGCTGAGTGGCACCTCTGGGGAAAGGTTTACTATGGGGAGGAATTTCACAATTAACTCAGGCTCCAGCTGTGCCTCTAGGTCGGTTAATGTAGGTGGATGAGTGGCAAGATGATAACCTTGAAGGGACAGAGATGCCTGGGTAGCACAATCCTTTTTTGGATTCTACTCTCCTCTGTAGCACCTGCTAAGCTGTCAATGCTTGTTAACATTTCATTGATTTCTGTAGCACATTAGGGCCTTCCTGGAGTGTTCAACCATAGCCAAGTTTATAATGTAAAATTTCTGGAGACTAATATTTATCTAAATTAAGTTAATTATAGGGATGATAAAGCTCACTTAGACATGTGTTTTGAAGAGATTAGAGTTGAATTTCCTAAACAAGAAGCAAGGAAAACCTTACCTAGAAAATCGATTTGCCATCCTTCGTGCTGATCATTTATGGGACATAAGTTCACTGTGGGAATGGCTTCTTTTTTTTTTTTTTTTTTTTTTGAGACGGAGTCTTGCTCTGTCACCCAGGCTGGAGTGCAGTGGCCGGATCTCAGCTCACTGCAAGCTCCGCCCCCCGGGTTTACGCCATTCTCCTGCCTCAGCCTCCCGAGTAGCTGGGACTACAGGCGCCCGCCACCTCGCCCAGCTAGTTTTTTGTATTTTTTAGTAGAGACGGGGTTTCACCATATTAGCGAGGATGGTCTCGATCTCCTGACCTTGTGATCCGCCCGTCTCGGCCTCCCAAAGTGCTGGGATTACAGGCTTGAGCCACCGCGCCCGGCCGGGAATGGCTTCTAAATGCTTCTGTTCAGAACCCTCTATTGGAGTGAGAGGAGAATAAAGAGACAGTTCTCACTTCACACTGGGAGAGTGTTCTCCTGCAGTCCCAAACGTAAATCTTGGTATAAACTCTTTAAAAGGAGCAGTAAAGAAGGTGATGGTAAGAGCTCATATATGTGTGTCTAGGGATGAAAGATGGTAGCCAAAGGGAGGGAGTAGTTTGTAAGCTGATTCCAGTTGTAGATGATAATTACATTTTACTGTGTTGTCATTTTTTTTTTTTTTTGGTTTTTGAGACAGAGTCTCGATCTGTCACCCAGGCTGGAGTGTAGTGGCACGATTTCAGCTCACTGCAACTTCTGCCTCCCGGATTCAAGCTATTCTTCTGCTTCAGCCTGCCGAGTAGCTGGGAGTACAGGCACCCGCCACCACACCTGACTAATTTTTGTGTTTTTAGTAGGGATGGAGTTTCACCATTTTGGCCAGGCTGGTCTTGAATTCCTGACCTCAAGTGATCTGCCTGCCTCAGCCTCCCAAAGTGCTGGGATTACGGGCATGAGCCACTGCACCCAGCCTGTGTTACCATTTTTATGGGTTGTGACAACCTCAGAAACCTTCCTGCCTTCCCCTTGTCACCACCACCATCTTTTTCCTATCATTAAATTTCATTTTGATTAGTTTAATAGATGTTTACTGCATGATTTTCATGGTACTGAAGATGTCACAAAAATGGTGGGTGTTGGAGAAATGAAACTAAGACCTGGTCTTTGCTCTTTGTATCAGTCCGCTTTTGCACTACTATAAGGAAATACCTGAGACTGGGTAATTTGTAAAGAAAAGAGGTTTACTTGGCTCATGGTTCTGCAGGCTGTATAGGAAGCATGATGCTTGGCTTTTGGGGAGCTCTCAGGAAACTTACAATCATGGTAGAAGGCAAAGGGGAAGTCAACACTTCACATGGCTAGAACAGGAGAAAGAGAAAGCAGGAAGGGGAGGTGCTGCACACTTTTAAATGACCAGATCTCATGAGAACTCACTATCACGAGAACAGCACCAAGAGGAAAATCCACCTGATCCAATCACCTCCAACACTGGGAATTAAAATTGACATGAGATTTGGGCAGGGACACTCATCCAAACCATTTCCTCTCTAAAGTTTATAGTCTGGTGAGGTAGACAAATAAATTCAATAGTTATGTATGTACAGTAAGATACATTTCTAAGTCTTGGTATAGAAGTATTCATAAAGTGTTATGGGAGCACAGAGGGGATATCCAAATCAGCCCGAGTTAGAGGTGGGGAGAGCGTCTAATGAAAAATAATTTTTTTTTTTTTTGAGATGGAGTCTCGCTCTGTTGCCCAGACTGGAGGACAGTGGTGTGATCTTGGCTCACTGCAACCTCTGCTTCCTGGATTCAAGCACTTCTCCTGCCTCAACCTCCTGAGTGACTGGGATTATAGGCACCTGTGACTATGCCCATCTGATTTTTGTATTTTTACTAGACATGGGGTTTTGCCATGTTGGCCAGGTTGGTCTTGAACTCCTGACCTCAGGTGATCCGCCACCTTGGCCTCCCAAATTGCTGGGATTACAGTTGTGAGTCACTGCACCCAGCGAAAATGATGCTTTTGAATTGACTTTTATCTTGTTGCCTAACATTTTAAAAAATTTAAATAAAACGCACAGATTGTGATATAGCTCAATCAATTTTGACAAATGTATACATCCATATTGACACCATCTCAATAGAGATCTAAATCATAGTCATTTTCGTCAACACAGAAAGTTCCTTTGTACTTCTTTCCAGCCAGTATCCCACCCCCAGCCACCTCCTCAGAGGCCACCAGATGAACTGCCTTTGGCCTGGGCATTTACAATTAGGAGTGGTGGAAGGGCAGGTCCATGGAGGGAACAGTGTACAAAGGCATGGACGTGTGAGAGATTGTGGCACATGTGAGGGATCTCCAGCCCTCTGATCTCATCTTTTTGGGCTGAGGGCAAGTCATCTTTGTTAAATGAATGTTTGACAGAGATGAGGCTAAGTGTCAGGTCACCAAGGGATGGGACATTCAAGCAACTTGACTTTCATCCTGTAAGACAAAGGGGGCCATGGAAGGGTTTCAGGCAGGATAGTGGTCTTCATGGTACATTAAGACTTTGATTTAATTAATTAATTAATTAATTTAGAGACAGGGTCTTGCTCTGTCACCCAGTCTGGAGTGCAGTGGTGCAATCATAGCTCACTGAAGTCTTGAACTCCTAAGGCTCAAGTGATTCTTCCACCCTAGCCTCCCAAGTCTACAGGTGTGCACCATCATGCTCAGCTTAAATGACCTTTTAAGCAGAGAAAACTTAAACGTCTCACTTGTTCTATGAACTATATACAATTATCACAAAAGTGCTTAAATTGTGATAAATTTTTTTTTCTGGTTAAGCTGTGACTCCAGACAGGATCTACAGAGGAGTTTTACAATCTCATCTCCAGATTTTATGGATAATTACTTTAGCTTTCTGTGTTAGTCTCTTAAAGAACTGTGAACTTGCTTTTTAAAGTTCAAATGGTTAAAACATTTTGAGGGCAAAGTTCTGTTTTATTGGTAGGAAACTATTAAATTCATTCTTCTGTAAAAGAGAGTAATCAGTCCTTTTATGTGAGGAGGGACAAGTATCTAATTTAAAAAATACTGCTTGACATCAAACAATTGATCAAATATTTCAATGAAGACAAAGTTTTATGCTCAGTGATAGTGTTGGATGGTGTCTGCATTTAAAATGCTCTTTCATATTAAATCAGTATGTCATTGATCTCTGTCTTTGATTTACACAAAGGAGTCAGAGATGTTTCTTTTCTGTAGGGAGAATCTCAAAAGCAGAAGCTGAACTGACACTACAGAAGAAACGAAATAAGACTCATTACGACTTTTTGAGACAGTGTTGTTTGGTGCAGTGTCTTCTGACTAAATTGATAGTTTATTTGCTTTTGAGATATAAAAGGAAAAGCAGTTACCTGAAAGAAACTTCCAGTCTCTGGAGCAAGGTGGCCTACCTTTGGAAGTTCGTAGTCTAATGTTGACTGGTTGGTTTTGGGAATTGCTTCTGCCACCTTTCAACAAAGGAAACATTAGAATGCAAATTTATGCTTAAAATTACATTGTTTTTCATACTTTGAAAAGTGAACTTGGATGAGTAACACTGGGTCTCAGTATTTTATGCAAAATTAAGGGAGTATAGACAATGAAAGCAACCCAGAAAGACACATTGAAAAAGAACAGTTAAATACAGTGACATACTATCTGAAAAGAACTAAAAGACGTTAAGAAAATGGTAAAAGACATGAAACAGCATTATTCATCAGAATTAGAAAAACTTACAAATAGGGTGACAGAATTCAAGAAATAAGTAGAAATGAAAATAAAAAAAAAAATCATTTTAAAAACGACAACCAAACCAGAAGAAACTCTAGAGCAAATAGACACAAGAGAAGGCAAAAAGAAGTATAAGTTCAAAGAAATGACAAAAAACATTGACGAAAAGTGACAGATACAGATCAGAAAGATCTGGAATATGGATAGAGTCCCGGAAGCGAAAGAAGACCAAAGAAAGGGAACAGAATGAGTACTAGAACTGAAAGTCAAGAAAATTTGCCTGGCCGGGGCAATAGCTCACACCTGTAATCCCGGCACTCTGGGAGGCTGAGGCATGAGGCAAGTGCATCACTTGAGCCCAGGAGTTTGAGACCAGCTTGGGCAACATAGTGAGACCCTGTCTCTACAAAAAATTTAAACATTAAAAAAAAATTACCTGGGTGTTGTGGTGTGTGCCTGTAGTCCCAGCTACTCAGGAGGCTGAGGTGGGAGGATGGCTTGAGCCTGGGAGGTCGAGGCTGCAGTGAGCTGAGATTGCACCATTGCATTCCAGCCTGAGTAACAGAGCCAGACCCTGTCTCAAAAAGAAAAAAAAAAAAAAGAAAGAAAAAGAAAAAATACTTTCCTGAAATATTTCCTGAAGTATTTTGAAATACAGATTGAAAAAGCACACCATGTACATAAACATATTGACCCAGGGCTATTCTAGAAAGTATTTTAGGACATATTCTAGAGAAATTGTTGGACTTTAAAGGAAAATAAACATTTCTCTTTTTTAGCAATCTGTTTGGCTTTCAAAAAATTTCTGTAAGCATTTAGGCACAAATGGCATGTGACTTATGAAGAAAAGAAAATTAGATTATTATCAGACTTTGACAGAATAGATTTATGCCAAAATAAAATGGGATAACATACTTAAGATACCCAAGGATATCAAGTGTGAGGGAAAGACCTTCTATCCAGTAAGATTGACACAAACTGTGATCAACATGCAAGAACTCTGGACCTCTTGTTCTCACGGGCTTTTATTAAAGCATCTACTCGAGATCAAGGCCACCAAAACAATTGGAGAAACATTGACACAAGAAGTGGTGAGCATGAAATACATGGTTGCTTATAGAACTAGGACTAAGTGAGAGTTTAAAGAGGAAATTATTGTATATAAAGGTTTTATAGCCTGTCCAGATAGATCTAGCATGACCATTAAAAAGGGGGAGAGAATGAAGTTAGCCTGAGAAAAATATTTTAAACCATTTAGTCAAAATATGTGGTGGTATTATTGTTATTGTTATTCTGAAATTCCCTCATGATCCTTATAGGTTAGCACAAATGATGGGATATTTCAATCCTGTCATCCTCTGGGTCCTTGAGAACCAGGATTCTTGGTATGGAAGTGCCTAGTAACAGTGGGCAAGCAGCCATAATGCCTAGATTATGGTCTTGAAATACCATGTTCCGCTAAAGCAAACCTGGGCTGCTTGGAGAAATGGCTGATTCCAAATCTGGAATAGGAAATGTACAAGATGAATGGGAATATCTTGACCTACCACACAGTAGAGAAGTTATCAAAGACTACTACTGTTGTGCGCAGAAGATTCTTAAAATTTTTTTGAAGAGAGAGGGTCTCGCTATGTTGCTCAGGCTGGTCTCAAACTCTGGGCTCAAACTCTTTGGCCTCCCAAAGTGCTGGGCCTACTGGTGTGAGCTCTGCACCTGGCATATCAGGGGCCATTTTGAAGAACCTCTCACAGGTTAAAAAGGAAACAATTTCTGCCTTAATAAGGATAATGTTTAAGTATTTTAAAATCCATGAGTTCATAATAATCTTTATTTTATTTTAAAATTTTCTTATTTATTTATTTTGAGATGGAGTTTTGCTCATTTCCCCGACTGGAGTGCAATGGCACGACCTTGGCTCATTGCAACCTCTGCCTCCTGGGTTCAAGCGCTTCTCCTGCCTCAGCCTCCCGAGTAGCTGGGATTACAGGCATGAACCACCACACCCAGCTAATTTTGTATTTTTAGTAGAGATGGGGTTTCGCTATGTTGGCCAGGCTGGTCTCAAACTCCTGACCTCAGGTGATCCACCCACCTTGGCCTCCCACAGTACTGGGATTTATAGGTGTGAGCCACTGCACCTGGCCTATTTTTTATTTTTCTATTGCCCAGGCTGTAGTGCAATGGTGCCATTTTGGCTCCGCCTGCAACCTCCGCCTCCCGGGTCCAAGCGATTCTCCTGCCTCAGCCACCCAAGTAGCTGGAATTACAGGCGTATGCCACAATGCTCGGCTAATTTTTGTGTTATTAGTAGAGACTGAGTTTCACCATATTGACCAGGCTAGTCTTGAACTCCTGGCCTCAAGTGATCTGCCCGTCTTGTCCTCCCAAAGTGCTGGGATTACAGACATGAGCCACCTTGTCTGGCCCGTAATAATCTTTAAAAAGAAAATGAATTGATTGCATTCTGAAGATGACAGATAAACAATTCATTATTGTGGAAATGGTGTAAATAAAAACAAAGAACCAACGATTTACCTTGCCTTTTCTTTATGAACTGTACAACTGGGTATTCAAATAGTAGATGAGGGGAAGCATCTCTTTGTAAAATTATTCCAGCTAAAAAATAAAAACAGTAGGATAGAATTAGAATGACACCATCCTAACTATCCCAAATGGATCAGTGAACCTAGGCATTGAACTGACACCAAAAAAAAAAAAAAAAAAAAAAAAAAAAAAAAAAAAGTGAAAAGCAGGCATGATATACCTCTTAATGAAAGAAACACCACCACTTAATTTTGCCAAAGGAATGGAATCTAAGACTCATCAATCCTTTGGATTTAGCTGCCAATTTTCAGGAAATACAGAGGATAGAGGAACATGCTGAACTGCGCCATGTGTATGCAGTCATCGAAGCCCAGATTGCAGGAAACTCTGCATATAATACAGCCTCTGTCCTTCAATACATACATTGTGAGGGAAAGAAAGAGACTGATGGGGATATACCAAGTTAAAAAAAGGGAGCAAATGAAATGCACACTTGCGTGATAAAACAATAAAGTAGCATAAGAAAAGTGATCAATGTGCTGTTGGAGGGCTGGGAAAGGCTGTGGTTAGTATGGTGTACATGGTAGAGTTTCTCGGGTGGCTGGCTAAACTCTATTTCTTGACCTGGGTAGTGATTACAAAAATGTTTACCAAGACTTTTATCATTAATATATTACTGTATTTGCTTTTCTCCATATCCCATATGTGGCCATCTATCCATCCCTCCATCCACCTATTAATCCATCTTATTTTTGGATGCATTTAAAAGTAAATGACAGATATTTGTATACCTCCCCCTCATTACTTCTGTACTCTAATACCATTAACTAGAGTTCAATATTGAGTTTTTCTTTTCTTTTCTTTTTTTTTTTGAGACAGGGTTTTGCTTTTGCCTAGGCTGAAGTGCAGTAGAGCTATCATGGCTAACTGCAGCATCTACCTCCTGGGCTCAAGTGATCTACCCACCTCAGCCTCCCAAGTAGCTGGGACCACAGGTGTGCACCACCACACCTGGCTAATTTTTGTATATTTTGTAGAGATGCAGTTTTGCTATGTTGCCCAGGCTAGTCTCAAACTCCTGAGCTCAAGCGATCCTCCTGCCATGGCCTCCCAAAGTGCTAGGATTACAGGTATGAGCCACCCTGTCTGGCCTGTTGTTTTCTTTTGATGTAAAACTTACATAAAATGAAATAAACTTATTTGAAATGTATACTCACTGAGTTTTCACAATGCATACACCCACATAACTCAAAACTCCTATTAAGATATACATTACCATTGATCGCCCCCAAAATTTCCTCTTTTTTTTTTTGAGATGGAATCTTGCTCTGTCGCCAGGCTGGAGTGTAGGGGCGGGATCTCAGTTCACTGCAACCTCCGCCTCCCGGGTTCAAACTATTCTCCTGCCTCAGCCTTCTGAGTAAGCTGGGACTACAGGCATGCACCACCATGCCCAGGTAATTTTTGTATTTTTAGTAGAAATGGGGTTTCACCATGTTGGCCAGGATGGTCTTGATCTCTTGACCTCGTGATCTACCTGTCTTGGCCTCCCAAAGTGCTGGGATTACAGGTGTGAGCCACCGCGCCTGACCTTCCCTCATTTTTTTAAGTCTCTAAAATCTGAATGTATTTTTCTTCAAATTCAAATGTGAAATCAATTTTCTTTCGAGTAAAATAAAAAAAATTGCATGTTTTACTTCTCTTGTTCCTCTCTCTCTCTCTCTTTCTTTCTTTCTCTCTCTCCCTCTCTCTCTTACCTCCTTTCTTTCTTGACAGAGTCTAGCTCTGTTGCCCAGGGTGGAGTGCAATATGGCCTGATCACAGCTCACTGCAACCTCGAACTCTTGGGCTCAAACAATCCTTCTGCTTCAGCCTCCCAAACAGCTAGGACTACAGGCATGTGCCACAACACCAGCTAATTTTTTATATTTTTTGTAGAGATGAGGTCTCGCTATGTTGCCCAGGCTGGTCTCACACTCTTGGCCTCAAGTGATCCTCCTGCTTCAGCCTCCCAAAGTGCTGGGATTACAGGTGTGAGCCACCACACCTGAGCCCTGGCATTCTCAATTTTGTAGATACACTCCAGGAATCTCACTTTGGATTATTATTAGTAATAGTACTGAGAGGCAGTGTAGAATGGTGGTTAAGATTCTGGCAGCAGACTGCCCAGGTTTGAATCTCAGCTCCTTCCCTTATCAATGGTATGACCTTGGTAATTAACTTCTCTGCCTCAGTTTTGTCCTTTGAAGGATGGAGTTAATAATAATACCTTCATTGAAGGGTGGTTGTGAGGATTAAGTGAGGAAATATATGTAAAGCCCTTAGAATAGTGTCTGGCATTTAGTGAACAATATAGAAATGCTCAATTTTTTATCATTATTAAATTACCATTTTATATTACATATTATTTCTTTCAAAACTATTTTGACATTTGCCTTCAGATATAAAATTGTATTAGCAAAAATTATATTAACCATAATTATTTAGACTTAATTAGATTTGCATGTCGATTGGAAGTACCCAGTGACTTAACTATGGATCATCCATGTAGTCTGGAACCATGGTTCTAGCATCTTCCAGAGCCCACATGTTTGGTGTAAGTCCCATGTGGTCATCAGGAAGCCATATCCCTTCTCTCTTCAGTTTCTTCTTCTATGAAATATAAGGGATACCACAGACTCATACAGGAGATTCTTCATACTCACGATAGGAACTACTTGGTTATAAATGAAATTATTCATACAAGAACTTGTGGAAGTCTCAAGGAAATCAATACTCTGCAAATACCTGTGATTGTTGCTATTTATCATTCTCCTGGTGAGTCAGTCCTTTTCATCACTCAGGCATACTAACTTTAGCAGATGGGGTCAGCCTGCAGAAGATCAATTACTGGTCTCCTTATTTCTTCCTCCTTGTCATCTTCCCCAAGGATCCCCCCCCCCAATCTCCACCACCATTTCCCAGCCATATCTTTTGTATAACATGGTCAGCAGTCATTATGACAGCTCCAGGCCATCCAGGACTTCTTAGGGGTTGGATATACACTGTCTCTGTGAGAAAGCAGGAAGACTTCTACCATTTCTTTGAAATAGCCTTGCAGCTTTGGAATTTAGGGCAGTCATTTGGAATTCAGTTTGATTTTTACCTTGTGTATCTTTACTCCTATGTAGTCAGACCTCTGGGGTTCACTGGCAGAAGGTACAGCAGATACTTTATTTCATAAAGATGAATTTTTTAATATGTTAAACTAACTTGTTCCTGTTTTCTGTCTTTTGAGGCTCTCCATAATGTCTCCTTTCTCTCAGATAAGAGAACCTACCTTTAAAGTTAAAAAACACATACAATCTGTCAATATCTATTGTCTTATTAATGAATAAGACTGAATTTTAAGTTTTATTTTACATTTTATATATTGTCTACATATGTGATAAAACCCTGTCAAAATCATGTGAAAATTTCAAAGATTTACTAGACTCTTCTATATATGGTTACATTAAAATTTTAAGCCAGGCATGTTGCCCAGGCTGGTCTTGAACTCCTGGGCTCAAGCGATCTTCCTGTTTGGGTCTCCCAAAGTGCTGGGATTACAGGTGTGGGTCACCACACTTGGCCCTATAAGTTCTTTACATAATTGAGAGGTGATATCTTGATAATACTAATTTATTAAAATTGATTTGCGCTGCTGGTTCTGAAACAAGATGGAATAGACTTACTTTTACTTTTCACTACTTTTCCCCTCTAAATACAACAAAACCTCTTGGAAATATTGGGACAGGCAATTATAAAAGGTCTCTGAAAGCTAGAAAGATGACAGAGTAGTAGGAAACCCCAGGACATGAGGAAGCGACAACATGCTGAGTTTTCTGGGTTTTCTTTTTGTCTTGCATATGCCCCTGGCCTGGATGCCAGAGGCCTGTAGTCTGGAACTACCCACAGGCATAGACATAAGAACCTAAGGAAAGCCTGCTCTCTCTGGCCAAAGAACCAGGAGAGGGGAAGCTCAACAGAGACCTAGCGGGGAACTAAAACCCCTGTTTCACACCACAGGCCAGTAGACAGTACAATCTGTTGGCAATGGTGGTGGCAGCAAAATCCCAAGCCATCCAAGACATTGCTCCACAACCAGGGCATTGGCAGGCAGTCCGATCTGTCCACAGTGGCAGAGACGGTGAATCCTTGTGTCACCCTGCTCTCTACCCACTGGCATAAGGAGACCCAAGCCTAGTGGCTTTTGCTACAACTCCTACTGCCAGAAAACCACCAAGCACTAGCAGGTGGCTAAAAGAAGCACCTTCAGCCCCTGCAGATGGCATCAGCAGGAATGAGCAGGAACCCTATCAGCAGCAGAAGAACAAAACAGACCAGAATAACATTGCAAGGGCTCTCAAAAATCAACTGTCATTGGAACAACAAAGCCCACAAAGTAGGCCAGAACTTGTAGCCTAAATCTAAGCAGAGTGACAGTCTGCTAAAATAGAATATTTAAATATAATCTAGAGTCTTCTAGCATAATAATCATAATGTCCAGTGATAAAAACAAATGATTAATTCTACCAGGAACCAGGAAAACCACAGTTTGAATGAGGAAAGACAACTGATGCCGATGACAAGATGAATCAGATGTTGGAATTATTTGACAAGGATTTTAAAGTAGCCATCAAAAAAATGCTTCAACAATCGATTACAAATTCTCTTGAAACAAGTGCAAAATAGAAAATAACAGTAAAGAAATAAAAGTTATAAAAAGAGACAAATGGAAATTATGAAATTGAAAATCCAATAATTGAAATAAAAAACTTGCTGGAAACTGAGGACAGAATCAGTAAATTTGAAGATGGATCAATAGAATTTACTCTGTCTGAGCAACAGAAAGAAAATAGCTGAAAAAAAAAAATGGACCAGGTGCAATGGCTCACACCTGTAATCCCAGCACTTTGGGAGGCCGAAGTGGGAAGATCACCTGAAGTCAGGAGTTCGAGACCAGTCTGGCCAACATGGTGAAACCCCATCTCTACTAAAGTACAAAAATTAGCTGGGCGTGGTGGCGGACGCCTGTAATCCTAGCTACTTGGGAGGCTGAGGCAGGAGAATTGCTTGAACCCGGGAGGTGGAGGTTGTAATAAGTTGAGATGGCGCCACTGCACTTCAGACTGGGCGACAGAGCAAGACTCCATCTCCAAAACAAACAAGCAAACAAACAAAAACAGAGCCTTAGAGATCTGTGGGATAATAATAAAAGAAGAAACATGTGTATCACCAGAGTTCCATAAGGAGAGGAGAAAGAGAATAGTGCTGAAAGAGTATTTGGGAGGAATAATGGCTACAAATGTCCAAAATTTGATGAATAAACCCCAATAAGATAAGCACAAAGAAACCTACACCAAGACACATAATTAAACTTCTAAAAACTAAAAAATAAAAAACACATTAAATTAACAGCCAAAAAGAAATGACACATTTCCAACAGAGAACACAGATTTATTTATTTAATTTTTTAAATTTTACTTTAAGTTCTAGGATACATGTGCAGAACGTGCAGGTTTGTTAATAGGTATACATGTGCTATGGTGGTTTGCTGCACCTATCAACCTGTCATCTAGGTTTTAAGCCCCTCATGCATTGGGTATTTGTCCTAATGCTCTCCCTCTCCTTGCCCTCCAGCCAGCCCCTGACAGGCCCCAGTGTGTGCGAGAACACTGATTTAAATGACAGCAGTTTTCTCACCTGAAACCATGGGGATTACGGGGAAGTGGCACAACGGTTTTCAAGTGCTGAAAGAAAAGAATCATGAACCCCAAATTCCATATTTGAAGAGATTATCCTTCAGGAATAAAGACATTCTCAAACAAGGGAAAACTAAGATAATTTGTTGCTAGCGGATCTACCCTTAAAGAGTGGCTAAAGGAAGCTCTACAATAAAAATAATAACAGAAGGCTCAGACATCAGAAAGGATAGAAGAACAACAAAATGAGTGAAAATAGATGTCAACATAATAAAGCAAGTTTAACACCATATGATATGGCACTCAGTGTATCTAGAGGAAATATTTAAATTTTAAAACAGTGAGGGGAAGGAGACCTAAATGAAAGTAAGTTTTCTGTATTTCACTTGATTCGAAAATAACACCAGAAGACTGTGATAAATGACACAGCCACCAATAAGAAGGTTTACAAAGCAATGTGCTAAAAACATTATAAATAAATAAAAATGAAACTCTAAAAATTGTTCATGTGACCCACAAGAAGCAAGAGTAAAGAAACAGAGTAACAGGAAACAGAGGAAGCTAGGCACAGTGGCTCATGCCTGTACTTTGGGAGGCCAAGGCAGGGGGACCACTTGAGTCCAGAAGTTTGAGACCGGCCTGGGCAACATAGTGAGACCCTGTCTCTACAAATAATTTGAAAGTTAGCTGGGCACAGTGGCACACGCCTGTAATCCCAGCTACTCAGGAGGCTGAGGTGGGAGGAGGGAGGATTGCTTGAGCCCAGGAGGTCAAGACTGTGGTGAGCTATGATTGCACCATTGCACTCCAACCTGGATGACAGAATGAAACCCTGTCTCAAAAAACAAGAAGGAAAGAAAGGAAAGAAAGAAAGAAGGAAAGAAAACAAAGAGAGGGAACAAACAGAAAACAAGTAATAAAATGACAGACTTAAGCCTCAAAGTATCAATAATTATTTTAAATGTAAGTGGTCCAAGTACAACAATTAAAAGGCAGAGATTGACAGAGTATAGTTTCTAAATGATCTAACTATATTCTGTGTACAAGAAACTAACTTCAAACACAACAACGTAGGTTGAAAGTAAGAGGATTAATAACAACTACAACAAAAAGTAAGAATGGTTATATCAGTATTAGATAACATAACCTTCAGAGCAAAGAAAGTTACTAGGGACAAAGAGGGACATTACATAATGATAAAAGCCTCTATCCCCAACTATACATAGCAATTCTCAATGTGCATGAAACAAACAACTTAGCTTCAAAACACATAAAGTAAAACTTGATAGTTTTACTTTACTAGGCCAAATGGGCCAAACGCAAGAAAGTGAAGTTGGACCCTTACTAAACACCATATACCAAAAATAACTCGAAATGGATCAAAGACCTAAATTTCAGAAATAAATTATAAAGCGCTTAGAAGAAAACATAGGGATAAATCTTCATGACCTTAGATTAGGCAACAGTTTCTTAAATACGACATCAAAAGCACAGGTGACAAAAGAAAAAAGATAACTTGGACTTTATTAAATTTAAAAACTTTTGTCCTTCAAAGGACCAAGGACAAGCTGGGCATGGTGGTGTGCACTTGTAGTCCCAACTAGTCAGGAGGCTGAGGCAGGAGGATTGCTTGAACCCAGGGCTTCAAGTCCAACCTGAGAAATATAGTGCCCATATCTAAAACAAACAAACAAACAAACAAACTAAAAAATGACAAAGGATGAAGGATACCATCAAGACAGTGACATGACCTACAAAATGGAATAAAATGTTTGCAAATCATATCTCTGATTGATAAGGGGTTAATATCCAGAATATATAAGGAACTCCTACAACACATTAAAAAGCCCAGTTAAAAACAGGCAAAGTACTTGAATAGACATTTCTCCAAAGAAGTTATACAAATGCCCAATAAACTCATGAAAACATGCTCAACATCATAGTCATTTGGGAAATGCAAATCAAAACCTAATGAGGGAAAATAGTATGGCAATTTCTCAATAAATTAAACATAGAATTACCAAATGATCCAGCAATTCCACTTCTGGGTATATATCCAAAAGAATTAAGACTAGGGACTTGAATAGATATTTTTACACTAATGTTCACAGCATTATTCATAATAGCCAAAAGGTAGAAAACCTGTCACTAGTAATGGATGAATGGATAAATAAAATCTGTTACGTACATACCATAGAATATCAATGAGCCTTAAAAAGGAGGGAAATGCTGACATATGCTACAACGTGGATGAACCTTGAAGATATGCTAAGTGAAATAAGTGATACACAAAAGGACATATATTGTGATTCCGCTTTTTGTTTGTTTGTTTGTTTTTTGAGGCAGGGTCTCACTCTGTCATCCAGGCTGGAGTGCAGTGGTGCAATCATGGCTCACTGCAGCTTTGACCTCCCGGGCTCAAGTGATTCTTCCACTTCAGCCTCCTGAGTAGCTGGGACTACAGGTGTGCGCCACCATACACACCTCTAAAAGTAGAGATGGTGTCTCACCATGTTGCCTAGGCTGATCTTGAACTCCTGAGCTCAGGTGATCTGCCCACCTTGGCCTCCCAAAGTGCTGGGATTACAGGCATGAGCCACTGTGCCCGGCCTTGGTTCCACTTATATGAGTCCCTAAAGTAGTCACATCCACAGACAGTGGAGCAGTGGTTCGAACACAGAGAAGGGAGTATGGGCTGTTACTGCTTAATGGTTACAGAATTTCAGTTTGAGATGATGAAAGATTTTGGAAATGGTGGTGATGATTATACAACATTGTGACTGCAATTGATGCCACTAAGTGATTTAACATGATAAAATGGTAAATTTTATGTTATATATATTTTACCACAATGAAAACAATGTATTTGAAATGTGCAGCCCCTGTAGCCCACTGGTGGGGACTGGTAAGGGGGAAGAAACATAATTGACTACAGTCTTCTTTAGGTCTCTACTGGTGGTAAAGGATGTGTGCATCAGGCAGGTCTCTTGAGCAGCCTGTGTTTGCGGTACCTTAGCGATTAAGACAAGTCATGTAAAGGAGAGCTACTTTCTCAATTGTCAGATTTGAGGATCTTTAAATAGAACCTCAGTTCTCAGCCATGAAATCTGAACTTTATGTAACAGATGAATGAGGAGAAATTTGCATCACTTATTTTCCCTCCCGTGTTTTTCAAATACAAATTGTATTGTCAGCTGTGGAGTGACAAAGTAGATGTGCTGATCTGGAGAAGAAAGAGCTCAATGTTTCCCCAGGGCTACTGGAAATCCTCATGTGATGTTATATCAGACTCCAATCCCTTGTGCTCTTGCATTTGTTAAATCTAAGTCCTTGAGCCATCTGCCATCTCAGGAAAGTGAAATGCTCAGGTTTGACTTCACAATGGGGTCAGAGTGTCACATCCTAAGCAACTGGTAACATCAGAGAAGTGGCCCAGTGCATGAAGTGCATTCCTTCACTATGACCCAGGTTTCCAAGATCCCTTAAATCACACGAAGAAGGCTGTTTTGATGAACTTTTTGCTGAGTTATCCCTGAAATTTGGCATTGAAAGATTAATTAGACCTTCACCTAATTAAAAAAAAAACAGAAAGAGAACATTAATATTACTCATGAAACATTAAATACACTGTTTTCAAGAAGAAGACACTTTTTTTTTTCTTTTTTTGAGATCGAGTCTCACTCTGACACCCAGGCTGGAGTGCAGTGGCGCAGTCTCGGCTCACTGCAACCTCTGCTTCCTGAGCTCAAGTGATTCTCCTGCCTCAGCCTCCCAAGTAGCTGGGATTACAGGTGTGTGCCACCACGTTCGGCTAATTTTTTGTATTTTTAGTAGAGACGGGGTTTCACCATATTGGCCATGCTGGTCTCGAACTCTTGACCTCAAGTGATCCACTCACGTCGGCCTCCCAAAGTGTTGGGATTACAGGTGTGAGCCACTGTGCCTGACCCAAGATACTTTATATAAACATTTGCTGTACATTTTGCATATGTTTATGTTGAGCTATTAAATATATCAATTAAGTTATTAGATATTACTTATGGTTTTAATATATCTGGGTGTGTTGCACTCCCATGCAATTTGTATTAAAGGATGCACGGAACACTGTGTTGCTGGCTGGAGATCATTCATTCATTCGTTAAGCATTTAATCAGTCAGTATGTGCAAGGTACTCTGTTATACCTTGAATCCCGATCTAAAAGCACACTCTCCCTGTCATCCTTACGGCCATCAATATGCCAGGGGCAGGGACCAGCCTGGGAGCCTTGGCAGGATGCCTCACACCGCACAAAAGCTGCTGTGCTCTAGCAAAGCCTAGGGTTGCTTTGCTGATTCCCACGAATTTAGAGAACAAGGTCACAAGGTGTTGGTGTTTGGTGTATCTCTTTAAAAAAATCATATCAATAAAGGGTTTTCTTAATTTTCCATGTCACCAATCATTTCCTCCCAAACATCACTTGAAAGTGGATGGACTTTGTCTCTCTCTACAGAGTGGAACCTGAAGTATAGATACATATTGGTCTGCTCAGGATCATCTAGTGAGTTACTGACGGATTCAGGGATATGAAGCGCCAGTCAAGAAAGGAATTTCCTCTCCTTTTATGACACCTTCCTTCACCTTCCCAGTCAGTCCTGATCTCTCCCATCACCTCTGTGTTACAGAACTCACTCTCTAAGCTCTCATGGCACATAGTTTTGTACCTTGTCATTTCCACAGCTAGATTGCAGGCTCTTCGAGTCTCTCTAGCAGAGGATAGTACATGGTGGCCTTCCCTAGCAATACTTCCGTATCTTTCTATCTTTTGTGTCTTTCTGTCTTCTCTTCTGCTTCCATAGTGTATCTGTGCCTTTCTATGTATCATCTCCTAAGGGAGAGTGATTTTCTCAAAACAGATTTTGTCTATATTATAATTATGATTGGGACCAGCCTGAGGTGGTTGTGGTAATGAGGGTCTTCTTGGGATAAAGTTTTCTGTTTGTGTTTTCCAATCTAAAGGAGCAATTCTCCTTTTCAGGGACCTTGAAATACCTAAGGGAAAGACAGAAATAAGGTCTAGTTAGGAAACATGGTTTTCTTTTCTTTTAAAATAATTATTGGTCAGGTGGAGTGGCTCAAACCTGTAATCCTAACACTTTGGGAGGCCAAGGCAGGAGGATGGCTTGAGCCCAGGAGTTTGGGACCAGCCTGGGCAACATGGTGAGACCCCAGCTCTACCAAAAAAATTTAAAAAATTAGCTGGGCATGGTGGCATGTGCCTATAGTCCCAGCTACTCAGGAGCTGAGGTGAGAGGATTGCTTGAGTCCAGGAGTTCGAGGCTGCAGTGAGCCGTGTTCAAGCTACTGCACACTCCAGCCTGAGTGACAGAGCAAGACCCTGTCTCAATTTTTAAAAAAGAGAAAAATAAATAAAATAATTATTATAAAATATTTGATACACACATATATATAATTAACCCTTATAACACATATATATTTATGTATAAATATATAAACATATGTAAGTTATAAAGGTTAATAATAAAATGAATACCAGAGAAGTAAATATCCAACTTAAAAACAAAACATCACCAATACTGTCAAAGCTACCTTTACGTTTCTCCTTAATTTCATCTCTCTGCGTTCTCTCTACCCACTCCATTGAGACACTATCGTGAATTTTGTATTTGTCATTTCCTTACTTTTTAAATAGATTTGTTTTTTTTTCTTTTTTCCTTTTTTCTCAGACCTCTCAGAGATAAATTTTCTTTATAGATGTATTACATAAGTGTGGATCGCAAAACAATGTATTATTTAGTTTTGCATTTTTGAACTTCAGATAAATATAATATGGTACATTTTGGTAGTTGATTCACGCTTAGCATTATATTACAGTCAAATGTTACTTTATGTAGACGTACTATACATAATATACTTAATCAATGATATTTTTATATATATAATACTTATACTATAGAGGGACGGTTCCGTTTTTCTTTTCTTATATATTTTTTTTTTAGAGGGAGTTTTGCTCTTGTTGCCCTGGCTGGAGTACAATGGCGTGATCTTGGCTCACTGCAACCTTCACCTCCCAGGTTCATGTGATTCTCCTGCCTCAGCCTCCCAGGTAGCTGGGATTACAGGCATGCGCCACCATGTCTGGCTAATTTTGTATTTTTAGTAGAGATGGGGTTTTTTCCTCCATATTGGTCAGGCTGGTCTTGAACTCCTGACCTCAGGTGATCCACCTGCCTGGGCCTCCCAAAGTGCTGGGATTACAGGTGTGAGCCACCATGCCCTGCCATTCCACGGTATTTTTAATCATTCTCCAGTTGCTGGAAACTTCGGTTGTTTCTGTGTGTGTGTGTGTGTGTGTGTGTGTTTTATGAGACAGGGTCTCATTGTGTCACTCAGGCTGGAGTACAGTAGCGCGATCTTGGTTCACTGCAGCCTCAACCTCCTGGGCTCAGGTGATCCTGTCATCTTAGCCTCCCTGGTAGCTGGGACTACAGGTACATGCCATCATGCCTGGCTACTTTTTAATTTTTTTTTATAGAGACAGGGTCTCATTATTTTGCCCAGGCTGGTCTTGAACTCCTGGACTTGGGCATTCCTCCCCCCTTGGCCTCCCACAGTGCTGGGATTATAGGCGTGAGCCACCACACCTTGCTGGTTGCTTCTGTTTTTTTTTTTTTTTTCTGTTAGTAACAATGCTGCTAGAAGATTCTTTCTATGTCTCCTAGTCCAGACATGTGAAGGTTTTTCTAAGGTATTTGGCAGTTCTTGGTTTGATTTACTCTCAGATCCAGTTCTTGCCCTTCTGTTGCTCTGCTTTGTATTACAGGAGGTGGATCCCCATAGGCTATGTGTTTCAGAGTTTTATGTCAGCCGGGTTGGTGTGTGGGAGGCACCAGAAAGGGAGATTGGAGTGAAAAAAGCCAGGTATTTGTTCCCCTCTGTGTCTTGAACAGCCTTTTTGGAAGTAGCAGTGGCTGAGTGTCTTCCTGGCTCTCGGTTCTGGACAGGTCCACTGTGGTTCTAGCTTCTGCCAGGTGATTATTGTCCATGCATTTCTATAACATTGCTTCCTTTGTCTTGCTAGCCTAGGGGTCATCAAGCTTTTCCTGTAAAGGAGCAGAGAGTAAAATACTTTAGTCTTTACAGGTCATACAGCCTCTGTCGCACTCAACTCTGTAAGTGGGTGTATCTGTGTTCCAATAAAACTTTATTTCCAAAAACTAGCAGTGAGCTGGATTAGGGAGCAGGCTAGTGTTGGCTGCCTCCTGCCTAGCCTAAGGGTTGTAGTAGCTGCCTGCTGCTGCTAATGTTTCCATTGCTTCATTAACCTGCTTGATTTTTCAGGTGTTTCATCATATCAGTTTCCTTCACTCATTACCCTATGTCACAATACCTAGGTGTTTGCAGATTTTCTGGTAGGACTCTGGCTGGATTGTAAGTTATGTACATTTTCAGCCCTAACAAGATAATATCTAATTATTTTCTAAAATTCGTTGTACCAATTTCCAGTTCTTCCAGATATATGAAAGAGTTCTCTTTGGTTCATATCTTTGCTAACACTTGGTGTTATCAGACCTCTTAATTTTGGCTAACCTGGTGGGTTTAAAACGGTATATCAAACCATTGGCATATTATCATGGTATTAAATTTCATTTACTGGCTGGGTGTGGTGGCTCAAGCCTGTAATCTCAGCACTTTGGGAGGCCGAGGCAAGAGGATTTCTTGAGACCAGCCTAGGCAACATCATAGTGAGATCCCATCTCTACAGAAAATTAAAAAATTAGCTGGGCATGGTGGCATGTGCCTGTGGTCTCAGCTACTCCTAGGAGGCTGAGGTGGGAGGCTTGCTTGAGCTGGGGAGATCAAGGCTGCACTGATCTCCTGAGATGCACTGTATCACTGCACTACATTCTGAGCAACAGAGTCAGACCCTGTCTCAAAAAAAAATCATTCACTCACTTGCTATATTTAGTCACTGTTCATGTTTCTTTTTCTGTGAAATCTCTGTTCCCAGGGATAAAACTCAAAATATTTTTAAAACATGTTAAACAATATGGCAGATTTTTCACACTCAGTATTTCAAAGTTGTGCTACTGGATGAGTATCAACCCCATCTATTCCATTCTTTGTTCATTTGGTTGTCTTCTTTCTCCCCTTTCAGTTATAATTCTTTCTATTATTTATTTTAATGGTTGTTCCAGGACTAATACTATACATTCTTAGCCTATCAAAGTATTTATAGTGAATATTGTACCACTTCACACTTCAGGTGTGCCACCTGATACTCTCCACATCCAATAACCTTAAAATGGTACAATTCCATTAACCTGCCACCCCATTCGTTGTGCTATTATAGTAACATCTTTTATTTCTAAATACTTGATAAACACCACCTTACAATATTATTTTTTTCTTTAAGCAGTCAGTTGTCATTGAAAGGAATTAGAAGATAAAAAAGTTTTTAAAATTTACCCTCTTATTTACCAATTCTGGCACTCTTCATTTTTTTTTTTTTTTTTTTCTGTAGTTCCAGATTTCCATCTGGTATTATTTTTCTTTATCCTGAAGAATATCCTTTAGCATTTCTTGTAAAGCAGGTCTGCTGGTGCCAGATTCTCTTGGCTTTTGTTTATCTGAAAATGTCTTTATTCATCCCTGTTTTGTTAGATACAGAATTATGGGATGTCAGCTTGTTTTTTTCTTTCAGCACTCGAAATACATCATTCCAATGTCTTATAGCCCTCATTGTTTGTAAGGAGAAGTCAGCTGTTATTCATTTCATTGTTTCCTGTATGTAATCTCTCTCTCTCTTTGTTTTTTCACTGTGGGCTTTCAAAATTTTTCTCTTTGTCTTCAGGTAAAGATGTACCAATGGTGCGCCCAAGTGTGTGTGAGGTTTTTTTTTTAATTTGGCCTATCTTTATTTATCTGTAAGTCAAGTTTCACGTTTAAATTTGGAAAACTTTTGGCCATTCCTTCCTCGTATAACTATCTGTTCCACTTTCATCCTCCTTCTGGGACTCCTTTTAATGTATGTGAGACTGGTAATTTTTATAAATTCCTGAGGCCCAGTTCACTTTCTCCTTCCTTCCTTCCTTCCTTCCTTCCTTCCTTCCTTCCTTCCTTCCTTCCTTCCCTCCTTCCTTCCTTCTGTCCTTCCTTCCTTCCCTCTCTCTTTCTTTTTTTGAGATGCAGTCTCATTATGTTGCCCAGGAGGTCTCAAATTTTTCTTGAATTTTGTTCTTTCTCTTTTAAGATTGGATACTTTTTATTGCCCTGTCTCAAATTTGCTAACCCTTTCTTCTGTCAAGTCCATACTGTAAATTTTTCATTTCAGTTATTGTTCTTTTCAATTCTACAATTTCCACTTGGATGTTTAAAAATTTTTTGGGGGGTTGCTGAGCATGGTGGCTTATGCTTGTAATTCCAGCACTTTGGGAGGCTGAGGCAGGAGGATCACTAGAGGCTAGGAGTTTGGGAGCAGCCTGGGAAACATAGCAAGACACATGTCTACAAAAAATTAAAAAGAACTAGCTAGGCTGGGTGCAGTGGCTCAAGCCTATAATCCCAGCACTTTGGGAGGCTGAGATGGGTGGATCACCAGGTCAGGAGATCGAGACCATCCTGGCTAACCCGGTGAAACCCCGTCTCTACTAAAAAAATACAAAAAAACTAGCCGGGCGAGGTGGCGGGCGCCTGTAGTCCCAGCTACTCGGGAGGCTGAGGCAGGAGAATGGCGTAAACCCAGGAGGCGGAGCTTGCAGTGAGCTGAGATCCGGCCACTCCAGCCTGGGCGACAGAGTGAGACTCTGTCTCAAAAAAAAAAAAGAACTAGCTAGGCATGATGACATGAGCATGTAGTCCCAGCTATTAGGGAGACTGATGTGGAAGGATTGCTTGAGCCTAGGAGTTTGAGGTTGCAGTGGGCTATGATCATAGCACTACCTCCAGCCTGGGTGACAGAGTGAGACCCTGTCTCAAAAAATAAAAAATAAAATAAAATAAATGTTCTTTGTACTGCTGATCATCCCTACCTTTTGCTTATTAATGCCATATGCTTCTTTAAGTCCTGATCATACTTATAGCTGCTTAAAGTTGTTTGCTAAATCATATATACCTGTGCCATCTCAAGGTCGCATTTTTCTGTTTTTTTTTTTTTTTTTTTTTTTTTTTTCATGTATAATAGTCTTAAATTGCATGCTGGAAATTGGTGTTGATATTTAATACATTGTAGAGACCCTGAGTTTTATTTTCTTCCTCCAAAGAGTGATGATTTTTGTTCTAGCAGGCAGTTCAATTACTGACTGATCGCTTTTAATTTGTGTAGAATTACTTTTAGGCTTTGTTAGGCTAGATCTGGGGAAGGCCCGTATTTGTGGCAAGCCCCTCTCGACAACCCCTGTAAACTGGCAGGACTCAAAATTCCAAAACTCTCTCTCCTCTGAAGATCTTGTCAAGGCCGTTGAGCAGTCTTTTTCTTATTATTGTTTATATGTCCTGGATACAAATTCTTTGTTACTTAGATGCGTTGAAAATACTTTCCGTTTATGGCTTGCCTTTTCACTTTCTTTATGATATCTTGATGAGCAGAGGTTATTTATTTTAACGTAGTAAAAATTTTCAGGCTTTAAAATTTTTTTTAGACAGGATCTTGCTTTGTAACCCAGACTGGAGTGCAGTGGTGCAATCATGGTTCACTGCAGCCTTGACCTTCTGGGCTCAAGCGATCCTCCCACCTCAGCCTCCCAAGTAACTGTGTCTACAGGTATGCCTCACTGTGCCTAGCTAATTTAAATTTTTTTTTTTTTTTTTTTTTTGTAGAGCTGGGGGCCTCACTGTGTTGCCCAGGCTGATCTTGAATTTCTGGGATCAAATAATTCTCCTGCCTTGGCCTCCCAAAGCTTTGGGACTACCGGCATGTGCCACTGCGTTCAGCCTTCTTTCTTTCTTTTTTTAATGTTAGTGTTTATTCCATCTTTTTTAGGAAACTTTTCTCTACTCTATAGTCATAAAGATAATCTCTTCTAAATATTTAAGTGTGCCTTTCCCAGTTAAATTTTTAGTCCATCTGGAATTGATTTTTATACATGGTTTGGGATAGAAATCCAGTTTAATTTTTTCCATATAGGTAACCAGTTGTCTCAGTGCCATTTCTAGTTCATCTTTCCCCTATATAATGTTATTTTTGAGATACCTTACATTTCTTTTCTTTTCTTTTCTTTTCTTTTTTTCCCTCTCTTTCTCTTCTTTTCTTTTCTGGCAGGGTCTGACTCTGTTACCCAGGCTGAAGTGCACTGGCATGATCATCACTCAATTCAGCCTTGACTTCCTGAGCTCAAGCAATCCTCCCACCTCAGCCTCCCGAGTATCTGGGATTACAGGCACACACCACCACACCTGGCTAATTTTTATATTTTTTCTAGGTACAGGATTTCACCAGGTTGCCCAGGCTGGTCTCAAACTCCCAGACTCAAGTGATCTGCCCGTCTTGGCCTCCCAAAGTGCTGGGATTACAGGCCTGAGCCACCACGCCAGGCAGAGATACCTTATATTTCTATATATGCATGCTATTGCTTCAGATTGTCTTTATTCTCTTCCAGTGGTCACTTTGTGTGTCAATAAACATTACCTTAATTACTACAACTTTCTAAGTCTTGGTATCTGGTGAGCAAGTCTCCTCACCTTGTTATTATTATCTTTCAGGAGTATCTTGGCTAGCCTTTGCTCTTCCATATATATTTTATTTTATTTTATTAATTTATTTTTTGAGACAGAATCTTGCTCAGTCACCCAGGCTGGAGTGCAGTGGTGCAATCTTGGCTCACTGCAACCTCTGCCTCCCGGGTTCCAGTGATTCTCCTGCCACAACCTTCCAAGTAGCTGGGATTACAGGAGCATGCCACCATACCCGGCTAATTTTTGTATTTTTAGTAGAGAAGGGTCTCACCATGTTGGCCAGGCTGGCCTTGAACTCCTGACCTCAAGTGATCTGCCTGCCTCGGCCCCCTAAAGTGCTGGGATTACAGATGTGAGCCACCGTGCCTGGCCCCTTTCTTATATATTTTAGAATCAGCTTGTCAAGTTCCTATTTATTGGGAACCTATCATGTATCCAGTGAAAGAAGAGAAGTTTTAGAATATAACGTGGTCTTTGTTTATAATGCGCCTGTATTCAAATTGCAGAGAAGACTAATATATGTGAAACAGAGAATAGAATAAGATGTTTTGTAAAGTGCAGAAATGTGTGGAATATATTGGACATGTAGGAGAAACCCACAGGGAAGCTGGAGAAAAAGGACTTTAAGGGATAAAGTAATTAGAGAAATCTCAAAGAGGATGGTAAGCCTTGAAAGGTGAGATGAAGAGGGGAAGGAGAGGTACACTCAGAGGTGATTAAAATAAAACTTACCTGAGTATGAATGCATCCCAGTTTACAAAGTACTTTCACATATATTATCTCACTTGGTCCTCAGAGAATATGACTGGGTAAGACAGGTAGTAGTCGTACTTTAGGGGAAGTATAGGTAAAGTGGTTTGCCTGAGAATCCAGTTTGTAAATGTTAGGCTGAGACTTCAAAGCCGATCTAATTCTGGTTCAGAATTCTTTACATTGCATCCCCTTTTCTCTCCATATATGGGAATAGGTGCTGAAGGAAGCTAGGAGTCCTGGAACTGAGGTGTGTGTGATGCATGTGTCTTCTTCCTTAGGCAGAGCATGCCAGGAATTAGGAGAGGCCCCCTGACCAGAGACACTGAGTAATGCTTTTAGCATCCAGGCCCATTCAGCTAGGGGCCCTGAAGAGGAGATCATTGGGAGCAAATAAAATAAGAGCAGCAGATAACAATCACATGGCCTCAAAAAGATCTTGCACACTTCTTAGGAAATTAAATTTAATATAGAATCAGTTATGTTAATATGGTGGCTCTGTTATAATGGGCTTGTTGTTTTTCCTTAAAAATAATATCACAAATTGTGTACTTCTATCAGGCAAAATTTGGGGTTACTATCATTTGCTGGGAACTTTTATTTGGCACAGCATTGTTTTGGGCACAGAGCTGGTCTTCCAATGCAAAATAGTGGAAGCTGGTAACATTTAAATGCATTTCCAGCAAGTTCACTTTTATTCATCTATCCCCAATCTGTTAAGTGCTGAGTTCCATCTAGTATCCAGTGCCCCAGTGATGATTCTCCCTCATTTCTAAGTAACAGCACCATCCAAGATTGAATATCAACTGATCATGCCACAAGAAACTGATGTGTGATAAGTTATTCTGATATCTTTCAGGAGTAATTTCATTCAAAAGCCCTGGCTCGGTGGCTCATGCCTGTAATCCCAGCACTTTGGGAGGAAGAGGTGGGTGGAAAACCTGAGGTCAGGAGTTCAAGACCAGCTTGGTCAATATGGTGAAATCCTGTCTCTATTAAAAATAAAAAAAATTAGCTGGGTGTAGAGGCACGCACCTGTAGTCCCAGCTACTCAGGAGGCTAAGGCAGGAGAATCGCTTGAACCCAGGAGGCAGAGGTTACAGTGAGCGGAGATTGCGTCACTGCACTCCAGCCTGGACGACAGAGTAAGACTCTGTCTCAAAAAACAAACAAACAAACAAACAAAAAACAACAAGAAAGACGAAGGTTAGTGGGATGAACCACAGCCTTTGCTGCTGCAGCTAGTTCTGGGGTTTTAAGTGACACTCATTGTCTTCGCCTACTCTTCCCCATCCAGACTCCCCTTACCTTCAGCCAACATCTTTGCCAGGGGGATGACCTAGCCATGCCCACAATCTTTGAGGAGTCTGAGCTTCTGTCAACCATGCCCTTCTCCGGCTATGGCTGCCACACCTCTGCATTCACCACCAAAATAGAACAAGGCAATACCAAGAGGTGCCCAAGTGAATCTCCTGGGTGTCCAAAGTTCCCCACCTCACCACCTCCCCGGCCACTGTAGCTTACAGTTCAGTGGGACTCTCACTGCATCCCCTAGAGTGAGCATCCCGCTTTTGGAATCAGTACCTCTAACTGACAGAGCCCAGAATTGTGGGAATGGGAAGTAGAAATTCTCCTAGTGGGTCGGTGGAAGTGGTGGTAAGCGGGGTCATTTTTGTCTAAATGAATTGTTACCTATGTTAGGTGGAAGGTAGCCAATGTGACTTGCCACCAAGTACTGCCACCATGCTTGTGCCACCAAGTGGCCAGTGCGTCTACTTAAGGGATAAAGCTATATTCTGCACTCAAAGATGATCTTTGTCACTGGCAGTGGCAGCAGCTAGATCAGCCTCAGTAAATGGGACCCTGTGTTGTTGGACCCAGGTGTAACAAACATTGCTGTCATTATAGTACTCTGTTCATGTGTACCCATGTGCCAGCACTGGGGTGACTGATGTCAACTGGCTGTCAGCTGAACTATACCCTGAGACTTAGTTCCTCTTCCTGGTGGATGCTCTGTGGTGGGCATGAACATGCAACACAACTGTCTATATACTTTGTGTCCACTCCCATAAGTTATAGACTTAGATTTCTTGTCCCTGATATACCATTCTTTCTCCTTCTTGTTCCCTGACAATCTGGCCAAGCCATTTTACACTGCCACAAATTGATATATATTCTAACCTCAGGTCATTTCTCTTTCCATATCACTATTTCAAATCCACCTCTGAGACAGATGGAAATATACTCCCTTTCTGATTTGCACTCATATCTTAAATTGACCCATCTGAAAACCAAGCTTGGCCCATTCATCAATTCACCATAACATACTTCCCCTGTCCCCCATATGAAATCATAGAGCACAGGGACAGGTACTGATGCAATGGTGTTGTATGACATGGGGGTCTGTGATACCTGCTCATGCAGCTTGCTTGTAACGTCTGGTCCTGCTTGTGCTCATTCTTGGATGTGCCACTTCCATCTTTCAGCACATTGCTTTGGGCCTGCCAACCTTATAATTTGATGGGCCTTATAGGACCCAGTTCATAATGGGTTGTTCTAGATGCATGGTCATGTGGTGTCCCATTATTGGGCACTCCATTTCTACCACACCTGGTGCTGATTTTTGAAAGGTGTATGCTTCTCTGCTGCAGATCGTATGGCCTTGCTTCAGAACTCTGGGGTTTTTGTTATTGTTGTTGTTGTTGGTTTTTGAGACAAGGTCTTGCTCTCTCACCCAGGCTGGAGTGCTGTGGCTCAATTATGGCTCATGGCAGCCTCATCCTCCCACTTCAGCCTCCCAAGTAGCTGGGACTACAGGAGTGCACCACCTTGCCTGGCTAATTTTTGTATTTTTTGTAGAGACAGAGTTTTGCCATGTTGCCTAAGCTAGTCTGGAACTTCTAGGCTTAAGTGATCCGCCCGTCTCAACCTCTCAAAGTGTTGGGATTACAGGTGTGAACTACCATGCCTGGTGAACTTTAGAGTTTTCTAGTGTAATTTTCCCACTGGGGCTTTCAAGAAAATCTTCATGTCTTTTCTCACTGTTGATACCGTGAATACCCCGGGGCCTGCTGTGATGTATGGACTAAGTGGGAGGGCCACTTCTATTGCCACCAGGACTCACCTTTCCTGCTCTGAATCCCACTCTAAGCATGTAACTCAGTACATGGGTTAGAGTAGTGTTTCCTAGTGTGAAATATGCTGCCTTTGGAATCTGAGGAGGCCTAACGGGCACTGTGTTTCCTTCTTTTTAGTGGAATGCAATAATTTGTCCTTAACTTTGGAGGGGATTTCCTGGCATGCACCAGATCACTGATTTTATTGATGTGGGAGATCCCAACTGTTTGCAGGGTTTATCTCCCACTCTCTGGAAAGTATACTTACCTTAACAAGTCCCTTAATGTGCTAGCTACTTGCTGTCCATGTAGATGGCATAATCATCATCTATGTAGAAAATCAGTATGACATTCTGTGGGATTTTCAGCCAGACCAGATCTCTCCGAAGAGTAGGAGAGTTAATATAGCTATGGGACAAGACTATAAATGTACACTGTTGTTTCTTCTAAGTGAATGTAAACTGTTCCTGATAATCTTTTCTGAAAGAGAGAGAATACAGTGATCAGATCATACCACATACCTGAGGCCATCTAGGTCTGTTCTACCAAAGATAGCATATCTGACACAGCAGCTGCAACTGTGGTTACTACTTGGTTAAATTTGCAGTAGTCTACTTTCATTGCCCAGAATTTGTCTCATTTTCTCCAGGCGCCAGACTGATGAATTAAATGAAGACATGATGGAAACCACTATCTCTGCATCCTTTCATTCAGGATGCACTAATTTTTCCATTTCCCCTGAATGCAATATTGCTTTGCATTTCCTATCTTGGCTTGCTTGTAAGCCAAGGAGTGGGGGGCAGTTTCACAGGTTTTCAGTTGGCCTTTCCACTATGAAAGCTTTTACCTTATGGGCCAAGGTACCAGTGTGGTGGTTCTACCAAATACTAAGTGTGTCCTTCCAGTTACACATCAGAAAATCAGAGAGATGATCACTGTATGGGTTGCAGACCTACTTGACATTTCTGTGACCAGGACTTGGGCTAGGACTCCAGTTTTTACCTAAACTCCATATGATCCACTGGGGGACTTGGTGCTGTTTTAGGACTCTGGAAATTAAGCTGGACTTGGACCCTGTGTCCACTAGGGTCCTTTTATGCGGTCCCCTTTCCTTAGTGTATGGTTACCCAAGTAAATGATGGTAGGCCCATTTGTGGAGGAAACATAGGGAAACACTACCATGTACATTTGCCATGGCATTCCAGGATCCTTCCATTTGGGAGTCTGGCATCTCCTTTAGGCAATTACTTGGGTCTAAAAACTGGTCCAGGTTCAGAAGGTGCTGCATTATCTTCAAGCAAGCATGCAATACTAGCCCCCAGTTGGCAGGAGTGGGCCACTCCTGCACAATCAGAAGGTTCAGGGAAATATAGTCAACATTTTCAAGTGGGTCAACCCAAATGTCTCACAGCTAAGCTAACAAGAGGGCTTAGGCTTTAAACCACGTGTCAATGAGTCATTGGATAAAGGCTGCCCTGGAAAGAGGCCATGACCTTGACATTTTCTTAGGGACCTCAGCCTCCTCAGTATCCATCCTTGATTTATTTTGGTTTTACAATTTGAGTAATATCCTTGTTGGCATCCCACTTATTTTGTTTCTAGAGATCCTGTATTCTTTTTTCTTTCTTCTTCTTTTTCTTCTTCTTCTTTTTTTTTTTTCCTGAGACAAGGTCTCACTCTGTTGCCCAGACAAGAGTGCAGTGGTACAATCTTAGCTCACTGTGATCTTAAATTCCTGGGCTCAAATGATCCTCCCAAAGTGCTGGGCTGTGTTCTATTAATTGTCTCCATAACTCTGTGTCTCAGCCCCCCTGGCTACCCCTCCAACCTTGCCTCTCACTGTGATAATGACATCCATCTGCCCTCTGACAATTAAGCATTACCACAAGATGCAGGAGGGAGGGTACTGTCATCCTCATCCTAGTTGCTATCAATGAGTCCAGTCCTATAATGGCATCTCTACCATCAGCCCTGGCCCATAGAAGACAGCCACCATTAAACCTCTTCATAAAGCTGGTGTATGTTATTACTTTGGTAAGTGGTGTATCCTCTGATGGGTTTTCCAGCCTTTTATAGTATCCATCTAGCACCCTACCTTCTATCCTTTTGATCCTTTCCTCCATCATTTGCCAGGAACACTTCTTGTATTTCTACTTCACGTAGCATGGCCCACTGCCTTTTCTGTGTTTCTAGGAGCCATCCTAGTAACATGTTCACACCGTCTCCTGGGATCTTTGCCAGATTATATTATGGATCCCAGGAGAGCATTCCCAAAACTAAAAACTCTTCGTTATTCAACCTTATGTTTGCTTTCTTTGCTCACCCTGAGAATCCAGTCCCATGTGTCCTCTCCTCACTCCCACTGCTGTGTGCTGGCCAGGCCCTGGGTTGTAGTCTCCTTCCTTCCTCGCAGGCTGCAAGTCAGGTCCTGCTTTTCTCAATTCCCTACCAGGTTGCCTGGACTGAAGGAGCATTTAGTCTTTATTGTTTGCTATTGCATCGCTTGATTATGTTGTGGCTCATTATTGGCCTAGTGACCAGGAGGAAGATGAGGGCCAGCCATGGGGGCATATATTATTTTCCTGGGAAGAGGCTTTTGCATCATCTTTGAGCAAGAGGGGAGTGCCAGCCCCTAATCAGCAGGAGTGGCCTGCTTCTTCATGATCAGAAAGTTCAGGGAAGTGTAGAGACTCAACATTTTAAAGTGGATCAACCCAGAGGTCTTCATCCCATGGGTAATGGTCCCATTCTTTCCCAAGCAGGGCCCTGTCCTTGGCATAGCAAACCTACCTTGGTTGACAGTTTAATCTTTGGAACTCAACTGCTCTTAAGTCCTCAGTCTAACCCTTGGCTTTTCCTGTCCTCTCATCACAGGTGATCAGAGCCTCTTCAAATGCTATGAAAGGGGGCATCTGGCTTTCACACTTAGATTTTAATTGATGATTAATCACTATTAGCTTTCCATTATCTTTTTCCACAGTGTTGATTGTGTATTAGCAATAGCTACCCATTTTCATTGTCCTTATTGTTACTTTTTTGCCTGTATTTCTCCAATGCATGATATGTCATGCCAGCCAGTGCCTTCCTTCCCATCAGTATACCATACCAATGGTAACATTCCCAATGGTACCATCCCAATGTGTCCCACCACAGGTAAAAGTTTAAACTATTGCCCTGCTACCTTGGGCCACCTACCACCTGTGATGGGATCCTCATTACCAGCTGGGTGATCCCCTTCCAATATTCTAATGTAGTGTCTGCTCTTTAGACTACTGGAATTATCTAAGAGTCAATGGAAGATCAGCATGCAGGAGATTTATTAGGAATTGCTCTTGGGATCAAAAACTGGAGGAGAAGGGAAGAAGTTGAGCTGTAATGCAGTCTCAGTGGAGGCCTCAGCTGACCTTATGGGGAGTTCAGAATCTGGGATAAGGTGATCCTTGGTGCTTGTCCCTAGTTGGGGTAAGAGGACCTAGCCTTTAAACCCCCATGGCAATGAGTCATTGGATGCAGGCTGCCCTGGTAAAGGATCATGACCTTGGCAATGTTGTTGTCTTCCCAGGGTGATTCCTGTAAAGGCTGACAGCTAAGGGCCTTCTGTTAGTAGCACTTCTAGTAGCTGGGAGTGACTCTTCCATTCCTGAAGGGAGGTCAGGGTGGTGCATCACAGCGTCCAATACAATCACTAGTCATGATTTTTAAAAATCTTGAATGTGACATCTCCTGACCTCATCTTCCTTGGTTGATGAAATAGATGGGATTGTCTTGGTAGTCAAGAGTACTAGTTAACCAAAAGACTATATGCTCTTTAAGCTTGGGCAAGCTAGTAAGGAAGTGAGGAAAGCAAGACCTGAACTTTGATTTTGAGCAAATCACTTTACCTTTGAGCCTTTTTTCCCTCTCTGTACAATGAAATGGCAATCTCTGCCCTGCTGCCTTCTGTTGTTTTGGATTACCTCATTAGCCATTAGACAACATATTTGAAAGTAATCTCTGATTTTATTTTATTTTATTTTATTTTATTTTTTCAGCCCAGAGGTCTTTTATTTATTTATTTTTTAACACCTATTATGCCATGAATTCATAGGGAATAGGTTCCAGCAGCTCAGGCTCCTTCCCATTGGTTCTCACAAAGTGTGCTTCTCTGGGTGGAGCAGGCTGGCGCTTCAGTTGAACCCAGGTACCTTTCTCTTTGGCTTCTTTCTTTTTCTGATCATTTTCCTTCACGCGTTTCAGGAAGCTATCTCGGCTCTTAGAGTGCTTAATGTGCTCAATACGCACATTAATTCTCTTGGCAAGAATCTTGCCCTTAACTTGTTTGTTTACAATGCCAACAGCATGCTGGGTAACGTTGTAGACTCTCCCAGTTTTGCCGTGGTAACACTTGTGGGGCATTCCTTTTTGAACAGTACCCATTCCCTTGATATCTACAATATCACCTTTCTTATAGATTCGCATATACGTGGCCAAAGGAACAACTCCATGTTTTCTAAAAGGCCTAGAGAACATATATCGGGTGCCTCTCCTCTTTCCCTTTGTGTTCGTCATTTTGGCGAATCACTGGAAGATGGCGGTTCCGGCCGAGAGGCCTGATTTTATTTTTTATTTATTTTTATATTTTTTTCAACTAGGGGCATACTCAGAGATCTCTGATTTTAAATCTTCAGCCCACCTAATACTGTTTCCGGTACACAGTAGATGCCTGTTCGCAAGTCATAGTTGGTGGGAGAACCCCTGTTCTTAAAAATTTCATTTCACTGGAAATCTCAAAGTGTTAAACCCTTGAGGGAGACACCAAATTAAGTTGCTATCACTAATTCACATATATGGAGACCCCTCTAGATGTGAACAGAGCAGTCCCAGGAAGGAGATATGTGAGAGTGTTAAAAATATGCTGCCTAGCCCTGGCTCTCCCATCAACGCTTGCTTCATTGGCTGGTTTAGCAAGGATGAGAGGGTGTTGCTCACTTGTTGGCTCTGGTGGGAAACTTGGCATTCTCCTGCAGCAATAAGGGGGCCTGCCTATTTTTCTAGTTAGGTACCAAATCACCAATGTGGCATTCAAGTCTACCGAATCCCACAAAACCAGGAACCCCTCAGTGGTCTCCAAATCCCAGCACTCCTGACAGTGTGTGTAAGGAACTGTGCAGGTTTTGGCACTTCTCATATCTATTCAGTAGAAATTAAGTAGATAAAGCGAATTGATAAAATGCAGTTTCAAAATTTACCTCATGCATCATTTTTAGTGTTTTAGATGATAGTGAGTACATTCCACTCAATCACTCCTCAACTCCTGGCAAGAGGTAATAAAGACACCTATTTGGGGCAGAGTGGGTAATGATAAAAATTCTATGCACCCAAAAGCACCTTGTTCACAGAACTATTCTCCACTCACAGAGCCCAACTAAAATGCAGCCTCTGCTGTAACAAGTTCACCAAGAAACAGACTTCTAGATAAGATAAAACATGAAGGGATTTCTTGGGGGAGGGAGCTGGAGAAGGCAAAGACCATGATGCAGGTCCGACATCTGTACAGGGAGGAAGGGAAGGAAGCAGGATTGGGTAAGAAGAGTCTTGGACTGCAGCACAGCTCCAAAAGAGGTTTAGCCAGGCCAATGGAGTGTCCTTAAACCAGTTTCACATTGGAGGAGTCCTGTGTCTTGCTGGAATGAGCCTACCTTAATACTCCACTGTGCCTAATCATTGGCTGGACTGTCAGTCTATTGCATGCCCCAAAGGAGATCTGAGCTGTCCATTTTCATGGCTACCACCGTCCACTGTTCACCCCTTGCACTTCTCTACACAGGTTCAGGGAACAGCTTGTCCACAATTCCCATCAGCCTCTCTTCCTGAGGGAAACTTAGAAGAGGTTAGTGGGATGAACTACAGGACTCATTGTTACAGTTAGGGTAACCAGTCAGGGTCATAACTGGTATTCATCCTCTCCCTCCTCCACCATCCATTCTAAATTTCCTTCATCTTCAGCCACCACCTTGGCAGGTTGTGCTAACTTACTGGTATTTTGACCCAAACCTTCATCTCCAGGGATCTGAGCCCTTGGCAATCATCCCCTCCCCCAGCTATTGTTGTTATCCACATCTGTTTACAGTTATAATGAAGCAAGGAAGTCTCGGGAAGCACTACCACATGTCTCCCTCCAGGCCCCTGTGTAGGTGGCCAGGCCATTGGCTGCAGCTCGGGAATCTTTAAATAGTCTCACTTCATGCTACATCTCCATCTGTGCAAAGTGGATGACCAGTGTGATGCCCATAACTCTACCCGTTGGGAAAAGATTCCCTCTTCACTGTCTTTCAAGGCCAATTCTGAATGTGGCTGTAATGCAACCACTGTCCGCTTGTGTAATTCAGCTGGTATCCACATACAGCTTGTGCCCAACATGTAAAAAGCTGGTATATAATTCATGTACCACACAGGTTTGTAGGCCAAACTTGGCCCTTTTCCTGCTCCTACAGTTGGTTGTGTAGCACCCCCTATATGGCCATAGGTGTAAGCTGGGAGAGAGGTACTGGTGCAGCTGTGGTCGGTGATGTGGAGGCTGGGCTACCTGCTCATGCTGGCTCAATTGCAGATGTACCATTTCCCTTTTATAATGATCTACTGCTGGGCCTGTCCCACTTTATAACTTGGCAGAATCAACAGAATTCAACTCTGAATGAGTAGTTGCAGATGTATGGTCACTTGATTACCCGAGGGTCAAGCCTTCTGTCTCTATCAGGACCCAGTAACTTACCAGGAACTGTTTTTCTAAAGGCATAAAATTCTCCATTGCAGATGGCATGGCCTTGCTCCAGAATCCCAGGGGCCCGCATTGAGATTCTCACACTGGGGCTTGCCACAGCCTCCATGGTACATCTTTTTTTCCCACCACTAACATTCCCTAAGCCATAGGATCTGCTGGATTTTATGGCCCAAGTGGCACAACAGGTCTGCTGGACCTGGTAGCCTTTTCCTGGTCTGGGCACCATTCAAAGTTGCTGGCCTTCCATGTCACCTGGTATGGGCAGGAGGAGTATTCCTAGGTGTGGAATGTGTTGCCTCTAGAACCCAAGGAGGTCTATCAGGAACTGTGTTTCCTTCTTTGTGGTAGGGAATGCAAGATACAGCAATTTGTCTTTTACTTTGGAAGGGATATTCTGCCATGTCCCTGACCATTGGACCTTTAAAAGCTTCACTGAAGTGGCAGGTCTCTGAAGTTTGATAAGGATTATCTTCCATCCCTGCAGCACATGTATTTTACCATGGCTCCAGCTTGTTAGCCACCTTTTGTGTAAATGACTATTGTCGTTGCTCCCATGTGAATGCAGAATGGAAAAGAATGCATTAGCCAAATCATTGGCCGCATATCCTATACATGAGGCCTTATTAGTCTGCTGCAGTATTAATTCTGTGTCCAGCATGGCAGCTACAGTTGGGACTGCTACTTGATTGAGCTTGTGGTTCCATCCAGTTGCTACAAGGGACAGATTGGTGAAATGGGTGGAAATATGATAGGCCTTGCATCCTTTAGGTCTTTAATAATGGCACTAATCTCCACCCCCCACCTCCAAGTGATATCAGGTTGTTGCTGGGTTTTTTTTTCACCATTGATCAGAAGGCAGTGATATCATTTTTGATTTACTATCTTGGCTTGTAGGGGTTCAGTTTCAGAGTTCCTACTTGGCTATCGCCACTATGATAGCTCTTACTCCACAAGCCAAGGACCCAATGTGGGGCTTACATCATTTACCAAGGACATCCATACCAATTATACATGCAGTGGGGAAATGACCACCAGGTGGGCCCGTGGACTGAGGCTCCCTGTGAACTGGACCATAACCCAGACTCTATTTATGGCCGTCACATAAGGTAATAATGGGAGACCCGTGATGAGGCTTTGGGTTTCTAGGTATCCATGTTAGCTCAGATTCTGTGTCCAATCGTTCTCAAAAAGTCTGGAAATTTCTCTGTTTTTTCTATATAATCACATGAGTAAATGGTTCTAGATCCTTGGAAGAAGAACTGGGAGAATCATTATAGTATAACTTGCTGTGCTGTTAAGGGACTTGGCCACCTCACCTCCTTTAGGCAGTGGGTTCCAGATCTAAAAGTTGCCTTGGGCTGGGAACAGAGTGAGTTAAAGCAAGTTTTTTGTTTTGTTTTGTTTTGTTTTTTGTGATCACCCTCAACCTCCATTCTTCCATTTTGTGTGTGTGTGTGTGTGTGTGTGTGTGTGTGTGTTGCTTGTAGATGTTACATAGCACCCTGGATGGCTGTCCATCTGTTTTGCCCCAGGAACGTTATATGCTCTATTCACCGTCTCTAAACTCTGCGTGTTAAGGCCCTTTCCCTGCCACAAGCCTCTATATCTTTGGGCCCCATGATATACATGAATATTAAGGAGCCCAACTCTGATTGCCTTTCCAATCATGAGCTCTGGCCTGCAGAGAAGAATCATCACTAAACTTCTTGGTGTTGCCAGATGGATGGGGAGCCCTCAAGCTAAAGTTGCCTGTTGGAGGACTCTGTGTCTTGCTAGAATAAGCTGGCATTAGTACCCCTGCTGTGGCCAGCCATTGGTTGAGAGCAGCCCATGGAAGCCTGGCACAAATGTGGTGGCAAATCCAGAGGAGTAGCAGCTGGGGCCATCAGTCAGTGATTCCCCTGCAGCAGGGGACCTGAGCAGTGTGTTTTCATGGCTGCTACACATCCTCTCTCAGGTAAGAGTCCAGGAGTAGAGAAGGCCTCTAGCTCACAATGTGGTGACAGGAAGGAATGATTGTACCAAAGACAGGTAGGCATAGTTTCTGGGGTTTTTTCCCCTAAATTATCTTTGGAATCTTCACTTTCACTTATTTTTCTATGTGCCCAAAGTTAAAAAAATTGAGATACAATTCACAAACCATAAAATTTTCATATTTTAAGTGTATGACTCAGTGGTTTTTAGTATAGTCACAAAGTTGTGCAAACATCACCGCTATCTAATTTCGGAACATTTTCATACCCCCAAAAGAAATCCTGTACCCATTAGCGGCGACCCTCTGTTCCTCCACCCCCATTTCTGGTGACCAGTAATTGACTTTCAGTCTCTATGGATTTGCCCATTATGGACATTTTATGTACATGGAATCATACAATATATGGCCTTTTATGTCTGACTTCTTTCTTTCTTCTTTTTTCTTTTTTTTGAGACAGATTGTCCCTCTGTCACCTAGGCTGGAGTGCAGTGGCAAGATCTCAGCTCACTGCAACCTCTGCCTCCCAGGTTCAAGCAATTTTCCTGCCTCTGCCTCCTGAGTAGCTGGGATTACAGGTGCCCACCACCACACCTGGCTAATTTTTTGTATTTTTAGTAGAGATGGGGTTTCACCATGTTGGCCAGGCTGGTCTTGAACTTCTGACCTCAGGTGATCCGCCCACCTCAGCCTCCCAAAGTGTTGGGATTACAAGTGGGAGCCACTGCGCACGACTGTCTGGCTTCTCTCATTGAGCATAATGTTTTCAAGGTTCATCCATGGTAGCATGTATCAGTACTTCATTCTTTTTGGGGTTGAATAATATTCCATTGTGTGAATATACCATATTTGGTTTATCCATTCATCAGTTGACAGACATTTGGGCTGTTTCCACTTCTTGGCTATTATAAATAATGCTTTTCTGAACATTTGTGTATAAGTTTTTCGTATGTTTATGTATGTTTTCAGTTCTCTTGGGTATAAGATTAGATCACTGGGTCATATGGTCACTGTATGTTTAATTGTTTGTGGAGCTGCCAAACTGTTTGCCACAGCATGTTCCCAACATTCCTTTTTACTTATTAATTTTTTAGAGATGGGGTCTTACTATATTGTCCAGGCTCATCTCAAACTTCTGGGCTCAAGTAATCCTCCTGTGTTGCCCCAACATTTTTTTTTATTGTTATTATACTTTAAGTTCTAGGGTACATGTGCATAACGTGCAGGTTTTTTACATATGTATACTTGTGCCATGTTGGTATGCTGCACCCATCAATTCGTCAGCACCCATCAACTCATCCTTTACATCAGGTATAACTCCCAATGCAATCCCTCCCGCCTCCCCCCTCCCCATAATAGGCCCCAGTGTGTGATGTTCCTCTTCCCGAGTCCAAGTGATCTCATTGTTCAGTTCCCACCTATGAGTGAGAACATGCGATGTTTGGTTTTCTGTCCTTGTGATAGTTTGCTGAGAATGATGGTTTCCAGCTGCATCCATGTCCCTGCAAAGGACACAAACTCATCCTTTTTTATGGCTGCATAATATTCCATGGTGTATATGTGCCACATTTTCTTAATCCAGTCTGTCATTGATGGACATTTGGGTTGATTCCAAGTCCTTGCTATTGTGAATAGTGCTGCAATGAACATACGGGTGATGTGTCTTTATAGCAGCATGATTTATAATCCTTTGGGTATATACCCAGTAGTGGGATGGCTGGGTCATATGGTACATCTAGTTCTAGATCCTTGAGGAATCGCCATACTGTTTTCCATAATGGTTGAACTAGTTTACAATCCCACCAACAGTGTAAAAGTGTT
>NW_016814745.1:1331221-1336241 GCF_001698545.2 Rhinopithecus bieti | reverse complement strand
TTCCCTTCCCCTTGCACTTCCCAGGTGAGGCGATGCCTCACCCTGCTTCAGCTCTCGCTGGTGGGTCTGCAGCAGCTGACCAGCACCGATTTTCCGGCACTCCCTAGTGAGATGAACCTGGTACCTCAGTCGAAAATGCAGAAGTCACCCGTCTTCTGTGTGGCTGGTGCTGGGAGCTGGAGACTGGAGCTGTTCCTATTTGGCCATCTTGCTCTGCCCATAGCCGAACATTTTTTATAGGCATTTTGGGAGACACAAAAGTGAAGCTAATCCCTCACCCCAAAGAGTATGCAAGTTAGAGTAGATGGGAGATGAAATTAACATGTATACATTTAAAGTATAAGCATAGTACATCTAATAATGAAGGGCTAATCTGTGTATCTCCATATTAAAAGTAGATCTACACTCATATACTCTGGGAGCTAGAAGGGAAGAGAAGAGGAGGGAATGACAAATGTGCAGTTGTTAGGCATGTACCCCTCAAAACCTCCATTTCCACGATCTTCTTCAACAAGACCAGGATGGAACTTCTCAGGACAAGGGAAGAGCAACTGCTTGAGACTCTGGAAAACCTGCCCAGTGGCAGGGAGGGGATGTTCTCTGCCTGCTTTGTTTTACATGGTATTTTTAATAAGAATCTGATATGGTAGACTAACCATCAGTAGAAACTATGTTTTAGATGTTTCTTCCAAAAGTGAAGATAAACGTGAATGGAGCTACTTCTATTCTCTGAACTTATGTCCTGGTGATAGATGGTACAAATTTACTGACTAATTTGTTGAAGTTACAGTTAAAATATGTGACCAGGAGCAGAGAGAAAGCAATTAATCTATAGAGGAAATGAACACTGAACTGTGCGTTCTAGGCTATAGGAAGAATATCTTGGAGTATCTTCTATTTTATGCCAAAATGACATTGTTGCATTAGTATTCTGCCTCTCTTCTTCCTTCAGTGGGCTTCTTAATGGATGGAGTCAAATAGTTTTCATTTTCTATCCATTTATCTTTCAGAGACCATATAAATGATAGGTTGGACATTATTCCCACTGACTTATTCTGAGATACTTTTAAAATAAAACTAGCATCACCTTTGGTCCATGTCACTTTGATATTTGCAGGTGACTTCCTACTCTGGAAATTTCATAACTTCTTCTCTCAGTATCCAGACCTCATTGCCCTTCAGTCATCACTGATAACCACGGAAGACTGTTCACCATACACTGTCACCTGACAATGCTCACCCAATCTATCCTTCACAAGGAGATTTGTTCTGGGTTCTACACATCCTCTTTTCTGAGCTTCCTCACCTTCTTGCAAGGCTGACATTCATTCTGAATTTTAAGCAAGAAAATATGGGGAGTGAGGGAGAAGAAGCCTTTTCTGTTTGTGCACTAAAAAGCATGTTCTGTTTCCCTCTTTGAAGGAGGAGGGACTTGATAATGGACTGGTTCTCTCCACTTGTTAAAATTCTCATCTTTTAGTATAGAAAAAAACCAAATTGCACGGTAAAGCTGTCTTTATTTTCTCCATGACTAAACACTGCATTTCTCAGCACTTAACAAGTCATTGTTCTGAAAAATTGGTTTCAGATCAGACCCTGCTTCCTAATGAGGCAGTGACTTAGTTGGTAATACATTTTTTTTTCTGGACTCTAAACAGTAGCAGACAGGAAAAAGAGAACAAAAGATGGATGGGAAATAAAATTGTGCCATTGCCCCTTTCCAGTGGGGTCTGTCTGTAAGTAATAAAGCGTTGATGGATGAGCCAGGTCTTTAATTGGAATTCTATTAATCAGCAAGTACTAATTAAACAGCTACTGCATGACCAGCTTTGGGCATTTTTGGTTGAGGACCCAGGGAAAAGGAGGGTTGCTGCAGTCTAATCTTGGAGGCAAGATTTTAATCTTGCTATTTCTGGGCTTCCTGTCTCTATCACATCAAGTCTGAATCCTTCCTTTTTCTTGGAGGATCTTCCAAAAGCTGTGATTCACCTGCTCTTACAACTTTACTTGCCATTTTATTCCCCAAAAGGAACTCTTCTTAAATCTGTCTGGTCTCATGTGCCATTTTCATTGGCTTCATTCACTGCTTTCCCATCTCTCTTATTCCAAACCCAAAACTTTTACCTTTCAGAGTCTAATTCAAGACTCTGCAAGTCTCTAATTCAAACCATATTTTTGAAGTTTCTCAATTGCTATAGCATTTACTGATCAATTTACTTGATTTCTTCAACTTTAGAGCACCAATCTATGTTAAATAATTTGATTCTTGCTTATAAATTATTCTGTATTTTTCACTAGCTTCAAGTGTTCCATGAAATTTTCCTTCAGAGTTGAGAAATATATTGTTTCTCTCAGAGTAGTTTTTAAGCATCCCTTCCATCAAATCAACAATATTTATTAAGTGCCTATTTTGCATCAGCACAGTTCCAAGGCACTGGAGAGATACAACAAGATGAGACGAAGCTCTTGCCCATGTGGAATTATACTCTAGAGAGAGAGGCAGACAATAAACAGACCAAACAAATAGATGATCTAATACCAGAGTGGGAAGTGATGAGCACAGTCTTGAATACATGTGCGTTCTTATCTTTAGAAATCACTGTTTGGAGAATAGGTGGAGACTAATTAGAGAATAATGTAATTAACAACCTCATGCAAATTATTTGTGCACTTTACAGTGGATCTATGGTATCATCTCAAGTGCTTAACTTTGCGATGCTTCAGTTTCTTCATTTCTAAATTGTCTATCTTGTTACTGTCCGCCAAACCATCAACTCAGCCACTGGGAAGCTGTACCACATCATGGCTATAAGCAGTGCTGCTTCTTGAAGAGAATCCTCATGCTCATGTTCCCTAATGCAGAAGTACAGAATCACTTCAAGAACAATATTACCCCCTCCCACACTCCGGCGATCACAGTTAGTTACTTGCATAATTCTCTAGTCTTCCAATTGTTCGAAACCAAGCCTCTAATAATTATTCTCAGTTTTGATTCATATTGAATTAAAGGGACTTTAGAATCACCTAATCCATGACCTCACATTACAGATGGAGAAATCAAGGCCAAAAATATAGAGGCCAATAAGTTACGATAATCATATTTGGGCATGACATACCCGATCGTAGCTCACTGCAGCCTAGACCTCCCAGGCTGCAGGTTGAGGCTGCAATGAGCTACAGTTGGGAGTGTCATGCCTGAATACAATATAGTAACTTGTTGGCAAAATCAGGACTAAAGCCTGGACTGCTGATGCTCCCCTCACCCCCAGCTATAATTTCATTATTTCGTTCCATCCAATCTGGAATGGCTTTCTTTGACCCTTACAGGCTGCCAAGGCTGATGTTAGAGCCTATTGTATTCTCTGCTGTGGTACTATTTCCCCAGCAAAGACTAAGCTCTGAAAGTCCACCTGCTTATGGCCCTGTCCCTGCTGTATACTGTACTGCCTGGCACCTGGGTGCACCCAGTAAGTGTTGATTGAATGATGGCATTATTGGTGAATAATTTAAATGCATCTTTCTTTTGCAAGAAATCCATTTCTAAAGAGTGATGTGTAAAATGAATGTTAGTAAATAGAATATGACTTTCTTCTTTTTTTTTCCCATTCAGAAAAGATGACTATCTTTATTTTAGATTTGTCTTTGATTGGCAGCAGTTCCTTGGATTTTATGCTTTATGTTTCTTCCCCTAGTTCAGGAACTTTGTAAAGCAGTTCATAGTGCTTTACATGGTTTGGGGTGGTTAATGGTAGGGGAAAATTAGTTTGGCTTTAGACATGTTTTTTTTAGGATACTACAGGATACCAGAGTCATGCATATATAATATCATCTACCAAAGATAATTTTATAAACCGACACTCGAGTATACTAAAGGAACAACTATTTGAACTCACCGTGATTAACTTTTTGTATGTTGAAGAATAGTTTATTCTGTTTCCTCAACCTATTATAGATCTACTTACCACTCCTGGATTTCACATGTTGATTTTTCTCATGCCATGTTGGAATGTTAAGAACCGAAACCAAGTTTGGAGTGGTCCTAGAGTGAGGACAAAGCATAAGCAACATCATAGAACAGCCAGTGTTGTTGTAAAAGACTAGCAAGTGAGGCTGGGTGCGGTGGCTCATGCCTGTAATCCCAGCACTTTGAGAGGCCAAGGTGGGTGGGAGGCTTGAGCAGGAGTTTGAGATCAGTCTGGGCAACATGGTGAAACCCCGTCTCTATAAAAAATGTAAAATGAATTAGCCAGGTGTGGTGTTGTGTGCCTGTAGTTCCAGCTACTCAGGAGGCTGAGGCTGGAGGATGGTGTCGAGGCTGCAGTGAGCCATGATCACACGACTGCACTCCAGCCTGGGCAACAGAGTGAGACCCTGACTCAAAAGAGAGAGAGAGAGAGAGAAAGAAAGAGAGAGAGAGAGAGAGAGAGAGAGAAAGACTAGCAAGTGAGAAAAGACTAGGGGGTAGATAGCCGTGTTGTACAGTCTTGAGTGTCAGAATGGGGAAACTGCATTTAACTTGGTACGTCTTTGAAGATTTGATTCATTCAGACCTCTTAGCTATAATCTAGCCAAATCCCTTACCCAATACATTGAAAATTCCCCCTTTGAAGGGTTTTTAGCAGAGTTTGTCACATTCTTCTTGATTTGCCCTTGACTTGTCATTCTGGCCTCATTCCTTATATATTCGCCAACTGAAATTATGAGCTTCTTGCAGTTTACTGAGCACTGCTTGTTCTATTGCCTCTGGATCTTCACCTCCCCTCCTAGCTCTGTATTGACGGTGAACTCTAACTCATTTGTATTTGTAAACATTGTCATCCTGCATTTATTCATTCATTTAGCAAACCATTTGAATGCTTACTATGTGCAGTTTGTGGTGTACATACTTAAGAAACTTTAGTAATAAATAAACAAAATGTTCCCAAATAAAAATTAGACTTTGGCTTAAATAAACATGTACATAAGTATTACTTCTTCTTCTTCTTCTTCTTTTTTTTTTTTTTTTTTTTTTTTTTTTTTT
>NW_016814745.1:1302741-1330844 GCF_001698545.2 Rhinopithecus bieti | reverse complement strand
TGTTTTTTTTTTTTTTTTTGAGTTGGAGTTTTGCTCTGTTGCCCAGGCTGGAGTGGAGTGGCATGATTTCAGCTCACTGCAACTTCTGCCTCCCGGGTGTAAGCAATTCTCCTGCCTCAACCTCCCTAGTAACTGGGACCACAGGCACCTGCTACCACACCCAGCTAATTTTTGTATTTTTAGTAGAGATGGGGTTTCACCATATTGGTAAGGCTGGTCTCCAACTCCTGACCTCAGGTGATCCACCTGCCTCAGCCTCCCGAAGGACTGGAAGTATAGGTGTGAGCCACTGTACTCAGCCTCTTTTTAAAATTTTATTTCAATGGCCTTTGGGGAACAGGTGGCTTTTGGTTACATAGATAAGTTCTTCAGTGGTTATTTCTGAGATTTTGATGCACCCATCAGTATTACTTCTTATTAATATAAGAAATGAATGTACACTTGGAATGAAGAGGGAGTTTTTGGTGTATTGGGTAAGGGATATGGCTAGATGACATCTAAGGGGTCTGAATAATCTGAGTCACAATTCTATAACACATTTCAAAAATGAAACATTGAACTCTAACTTAATCTTGAGGTTTCACCTATCATTTCTACCAGGAGCCTTTCCTGTCCCCCACCAACTGAATTGGACACTAGTCCTGCCCACTCCTTCCTCATGGCGACCCTGTCATACCACCTATCACTCTGAGTTCTGATTGCTTGCTGAATTGTCTGTATCCATCTCCAGATAGTAAGCTCCTTGGGAAGGGACTCTGACATGTTCACCACTGTATTCCCATTGCCTGGCACACAATGGCATGAGTATTTGATGCATGAATAAAGGAAGTAATGAGCAAATAAATGCATGGGTGGAATGAAGTAATTGGTCCTGCTCTTCAGGAATATAACTGGAAAGAGAGAGAGATAGTAGGTAGTGGTTCCGATAGTAATCCAGGTAAAATAGGAAGAGGCTTAAACCAGGTAGCAGAAAGAGTACAAGCAAGACTCAGACAAAATATGAGGAAATTTAGCGACTGACTGAGAGTGAAGAATGAGGAATGGTCTAAATATGGAGTATTTGAGTTTATAAGAATCGTGGCAAAGTGCATGGAAACAGGGAAGTCGGATGGTTTGGGGTGGTTAGTGGTAGGGGGAAATGAGTTTGGCTTTAGACATGTTTTTTTAGGATACTACAGGATGCCAGAGTCACGCATGTATAATATCATCTACCAAAGATAATTTTATGGTTCATTTTCCTGATTGATGAAAATGTATCAGAATTGAGTTACTCATGTTTGAATGGCAGATCTGGCCTTTTTTAAATCCTCACTGTTAATTCTTGGATTGTTTGAAAGATCCCACCTTCTTTCCTTAGTGTGGATATCTGGCTTGCTTGGGAAAGTCAGCTGTTTTTTTGCACTTCAATCCAAGCAAGATCTTGTATGCCCAGGAAATTAATGTTTTGAGCCTGAACTAAGGTAGTTAGAATTGAGCCCATTGCCGTGAGCTTCCTCTTGAATGTCATGGCAAAGGACAGTAATCTAGAACAGTCCCTATAACTCGTGATACTACCTTCCCTGCTTGCATCCTGGGTCACACATGCATGGAGACTCTGCAAAGGTGGAATGATTTGGTCATGGCAAAGCCACTGCCAGATCAGATGGCAAAAGAAATGTCCCTCATAGGGTTACTTTCAGGGTTAACATAGGAAGAGTGACGCAGAGGAAGTTTGTCTTTGGCATTTTTGTTTGTTGCTGCTCTTCTCATCCTTTTTTACTTGACCTTCCCCACTTTACACTCTTCCCAGTGTCTGATCTAGGTAAGAATCTTCCCTTTACATCTGGGCCATTTGAAAAGAATACGATAATGCCATTCAAACTAGGGATTAGGCTGGGCGCAGTGGCTCACGTCTATAATCCTAGTACTTTGGGAGGTCAAGGTGGGCAGATTGCTTGAGTTCAGGAGTTTGAGACCAGCCTGGGCAACATGGTGAAACCCTGTCTCTACTAAAAATACAAAATTAGCCGGGCGTGGTGGTGCATGTCTGTAATCCCAGCTACTCGGGAGGCTGAGGCAGGAGAATCACTTGAACCCAGGAGGTGGAGGTTGCAGTGGGCCGAGATTGCGCCACTGAGCTCCAGCCTGGGTGACAGAGCAAGACTCTGTCTCAAGAAAAAAACAAACAAACAAACAAACAAAAAACAACTTAAGTATTGATGTTGAACCGTAATTTATTTTACTTAGTTATCTGTGGTAGACGTAATTTTTTTTTTTTCTTAGAGACAGAGTCTCACCCTGTCACCCAGGCTGGAGTGTAGTGGTATGATCATAGCTCACTGGAGCCTTGAACTCCTGGGAGCAAACGATCCTCCTGCCTTAGCCTCCCAAGTAGTTGGGACTACAGGCACACGCCACTGTGGGCAGTGGTATTCCTATTTTAATAACGATAAGTTTCTTTGTAGTGTCTGAGGATGCTGGAAAATTTTTTGGCCCCATGGTATGGCTTCTGAAGGCAAAGGGAGAGGCCCAGAGGTCTGCTCCTTGCACTGTTATTGACAGACTTTGTACTTGGACAAACTGAACAAACAGAGCCTCAGTTTCTTTGTCTATGAAACAGGCAGTTAAACTTAATCAGTGGTTTTCAACTATATCCGACTCAGGGTCATCTTTTATTTGAAACTCCCTTGTTACTATCCTGAAATGAAATTCAGAGATGATATGTTACTTATATACATAATTTTAAAAATCAATATATTATCTTAACGTAACATAAAAAAGAAATAAATGGATTTTATATAAAACTGTATGTATTCCAGTATGCAAATGTTCAGGCCCACCTACACCAGAAGATATACTAAAATAGTTAGATGCTTGCAGCTGTATGTGGAATCACCATGACTGTGACAGCTACAAATGCTACACCCATGAGTGTGTAATATTAGCCTTCATTTATCATTTTTATTGGCCATCAAATACAACTATAGTGGCATTGCTGTCAGTGATGTGATTTTCCAAAATGGTGAACAATTCTTGGTAAAGTTCCAAACAAAATAAAGTATAATCTTCCCTTCTTTGTTGCTCTCCTAAAAAAAAAATCAGTATATATTTAAACTGTACAAAGAAAATCCCAAAAAAACAAACAAACAGAAACAAAGCACATGCTTCTATATTCAAGGCTCAGGTAATTGCAAATATGTTTATCACCCATGTGATAGACTGGCATTTGGAAAGTCGAAGTGGAAGTGAGATCACTTCAATGTGGGTGGGACTCTTCTCCACATTGCAGTGTCCAGCATCCCTCGTCACCTCCACTAAATGCTAGGAGATTCTCTCCAAATTATTGGGAGCACAACAAAAACTCCCACCACAATTTATAAAATGTGCCATGGGAGGGAGGGTACTACTATTTCCCTAGAGAATTACAGAATTAAATGATATTCTAAGTCTGTAGAGGCACTGCCAAGGGCAGATCCAGTTATTGTGGGCTCCAAAGCTTATTCAGTTTGGAAGCCCTTTCTTTAAACAAAAAATCAAAATTATAAATACAACATTAGGTATGAACATGAGCATTTATCTATAATGGGAACGGAAATTGCAACAAAATGCACAATCTTAAAAAACTGATGAATACCATAAACATCACAAACACCTAGTACAGGGGTGTCCAATCTTTTGGCTTCCCTGGGCCACATTGGAAGAACAAGAATTGTCTTGGGCTACACATAAAATACACTAACACTGATGATAGCTGATGAGCTAAAAAAATAAAAAAACAAACAAAACAAAACAAACCAAAAAAAAAAAAAACAACGAAACAAATCTCATAATGTTTTAAGAAAGTCTACCAATTTGTATTGGGCCGCATTCAAACCTGTCCTAGGCCACATGCAGCTCATGGGGCCACAGTTGGACAAGCTTGACCTAGTATTTTTAAAAATCAGTTGACTTGGGCCAGGCATGGTGGCTCACACCTATAGTCCCAGCACTTTGGGAGGCTGAGGTGGGAGGATTGCTTGAGCCCAGGAGTTAGAGACCAGCCTAGGCACCGTAGTGAGACCCCGTCTCTACAAAAATAAAAAAATTAACCAGACATGAAGGTATGTGTCTATCGTCCCAGTTACTTGAGAGGCTAAGGCAGGAGGATTGCTTGAGCCTGGGAGGTTGAGGCTGCAGTGAGCTGTAATCGCACTGCAGCATTCCAGCCTGGCTGACAGAGTGAGACCCTGTCTCAGAAAAAATAAATAAAATAAAATAAAAAAAAATAAAGAAGTAAAAGCAAAAACTTAACTCTATACAAAAGTGACTGTGAGCTGTATAAATATTTCCCACTAAAGCAAAACTAAGTGTATCTACAATTCAACTCCCTCTTCTCCAGATTCCGAAAATGACTTCTATTCTAATGGCACTCAACCCTAGATGTGTGATGGAAGGGAAGTCAGAGTGGAAAGACAAAATTCTTAACAATTTTGGTTGAAAACAATTTATGTTTGCAAATTACCTATTTTGATGTGTGTGTGTGTATGTGTGTGTGTGTGTGTGTGCTGGAATTGTGAGTATAAGTGTATTTCTATATGAATACATTGTGGAGAGGAGAGACCCTTCCAGGTCTTTGAAAGGGGCCTGTACAAGCTTAAGTTCCAATAACTTCATGGTGAGTTGGACTCTGTCTAACACTCTATAATTCTATGAATTAATCGCTAATGTTGAGGATGAGAGGAGTTGGGGCGGGAGCCTTCCCAAAGCCTCTAACATTATATAACACAGAGCACTTCCTCTATTTCTAATAAGACAGGATTTTCTCCTCTAATTATATGTCCTGTTGCATTTTTTTTCTTGTGATGCCAAATTCTGGGTGATAAACCACTTAAAAGTTGTAAATGTTTAAATTGTGAACAAATTTTACTTCTGGCAAAATAATAAATTCACATATTTTAGAGATTCAAGTAAGGCTGATAGAAATCAGCAGTCCCATGGCCTCTCCCAATACAAGAGTCAACCAACTTTTAAAATTCAGGTTTTAAAATTATTTCAGGTTTTAAAATATTTTAAAATTATTTATATACTATGGTCTCTCAGGTCATTATTTTAGACATTATTACCTCTATTATAACCTATGCAAAATTTAGCTTTCAGCTTTATGTTTTTCTTTCCTGGAGCCATCCCTTCTGGAGCCTCCTACCACTCCCTTCAGATCTGGACCCATCATTCTCCAGGACGCCCATATGGTGGTTTTCCTAGGGCTTCCCTTTGCCAGCACCCTGAGATATTGAGAAAGTCCTTTCATCTCTCTCCTGTGTAGTATTCCTGATTCCTGGTTCTCATATTCTTCTTTTTTCTTGGTTTACTCCTCTATTTTGATGAAATATATCTTACAGTAGCTTTCTGAAAAAGAATATATAGGAGGTAAGTCTTTAGAAACTGCAAATTTAAAAAAAAAATCCTGTATTTTTCACTCTCAGGTCAAAAGTAATTTCCCATCACATCAGAATTCTGAAGGCACTGTTCCAGTGTTTTCCATCTTCAGTCTTGTTGTTGATAAGTCAAACACAATTGGACTTCCACTTCTTTGTAGGTAACCTGTTTCTTCTCTTTGGATGTTTTTAGCATTTTTTTTTTTTTTTTTTTGACAGAGTCTCAATCTGTCACCCAAGCTGGATTTTCGGCTCACTGCAACCTCTACCTCCCCTGTTCAAACAATTCTCATGCCTCAGCCTCCGAGCAGCTGAGATTACAGGTGTGTATCACCATGCCCACCTAATTTTTAAAATTTTTTAGTAGAGACAAGGTTTTGCCATGTTGCCTAGCCTGGTCTTGAACTCCTGGCCTCAAGCGATCTGCTAGTCTCGGCCTCCCAAAGTGCTGGAATTACAGGCATGAGCTATTGCACCTGGCCTGGATGTTTTTAGGATCTTTCATTTAACCCTGGTATTCTGAAAATTTATAATAGTTTGCCCAGTGTGTGTTGTTTTTTAGTCACTGGGTTGGACACTTGGTGGGTGGACTTTTTTAGTCTGGAGGATCATGTCCTTTGGATTTGGAACATTTTCATCCATTTTTTAAAATTTTAAAAATAATATTCTCCCTACTGTTTGCTTTGTTTTATCATTCTGGAACTATTATTTAGAAATTGGATTTCCTGGAATGTTTCTAATTTCTGTTTCTTTTTATTATTATTGTCAATTTTGGGTCTTTTTTTGTTCTACTTCTACCTTTTAGGAAATTTTCCTGGATTTAAAATTTTATGTATTTTTAATTTTGAAGAGCTTTTTTTTCTTCTTAGATTATTACTGTAAAACTTTTATATAGTATCCTGCTATTATTTCAAGGATGAAATATCTTTATCATCTTTCTGCGTTCTTTTTTTTTCTTTTTTTCTTTTTGAGACAGAGTCTCACCCCGTGGCCCAGGCTGAAGTGCAATGGCACGATCTCGGTTCACTGCAACCTCCTGGGTTCAAGTGATTCTCCTGCCTCAGTCCCCCGAGTAGCTGGGACCATCGGTGTGCAGCACCACGCCCAGCTAATTTTTGTATTTTTAGTAGAGATAGGGTTTCACTATGTTGGCCAAGCTGGTCTCGAACTCCTGGTCTCAGGTGATCGCCCGCCTCAGCCTCCCAGAGTGCTGGGATTACAGGCATGAGCCACTGTGCCCGGCCATTTCTCTGAGTTTTTAATGAGTTTTTTCTGCTCCTTGGGTTGTATCTATTTTCTCTGAGTGTTTGTTTTGTTTTGTTTCATTTATTTTATCCCACTATATTAGAAATATTTCTAATATTTCTCAAATGTCTGATGGTCTTAGGTTGTCTATTCATGTTTAAGGATAAAGTCTAAAGAGCTGTTTGTGCATCTAAAATATATCTAGAATCCTTCCACTTCTTACCACCTTCATCTGTACTATCTTGGTCGCAACCACCAACATCTCTTGCCTACATATTGCAATAGTCTCGTAATTGATCTCCCTACTTCCATACCTATGCCTCACAGACTATTCTCAACAGAAGCTAAAATGTAAGTCATATTACATCACTTTTTTCTTTTTTTTTTGAGACAAAATCTTGCTCTATGGCCCAGACTGGAGTGCAGTGGCACGATCTCGGCTCACTGTAACCTCTGCCTCCCGGGTTCAAGCGATTCTCCTGCCTTAGCCTCCCAAGTAGCTGGGATTACAGGCGCAGGCCAGCACACTCAGCTAATTTTTGTATTTTAGTGGAGACAGGGTTTCGCCATGTTGGCCAGGCTGGTCTTGTACTACCAACTTCAGGTGATCTGCCTGCCTCGGCCTCCCAAAATGCTGGGATTACAGGCGTGAGCCACCGTGCCTGGCCCATAAATGTATTTTAAATGAATGAATGTGTATGTGCAAGACTTGTTCTCTGATAGGCCTAACAACAGGATAATTGGATTGGTGGATGGTTGACTTTTTTTGTTGGAGATCCCCAAATATCAGCATCTATAGGTCTTTGCCCATCTGCCATTCAGTTTCTCCAAGAAAGAAACTTACAGATTATTCTCCAATCTATTCATCCACATTACATCCATATTACAGCCTATTCATGCAATCTCCCGCTTGAGGTGTCTAAGAAACCAGCTGCCACCATCTTATAGCTATGCAGTGGAAAGGACTGAGGTTCTCATATTCAGTCTACAGATTTTCTCTTTATCTCCCAGTTTTCAGTTCTTTTCCTTAACAAGCCTCTAGTCCCTAGGCCTATTGTCCTCTGATTTGGTCTTCTCTGATTCAATTTCTGTTCCTGTGAGAAGGGGAATCCGTTGAATATGCCAGGGGTTCGGATCCTGGGGGACTTACCTGCTGCCACTGGCATCCATCTGGTACTTACATTTCCTGATTTGATTCTTCTAGAATTTTTTTTTTTTTTTTTTTGAGAGACAGAGTTTTTCTATGTTGTCCAGGCTGGAGTGCAGTGGTGAGATCATAGCTCACCACAGCCTCAAACTCCTGGGCTTAATCTATCCTCCTGCCTCAGCCTCTCAAGTATCTGAGATTGCAGGCATGTCCGACCATGCCTGGCTGATTCTTCTAGAATTCTCGAGGATGAATTAGCTTTTCTTTCACTGATACCTTCTTTTGTATGTGCTCAGGTTTAACCTTTCTCTGTTCTGTTAAGTCATTTATCCTTTCTCTATTTTCTGGCTTTATTTGTATCTTTTTTTTTTTTTTTTTTTTTTGAGACGGAGTCTCCCTCTCTCCCGGGCTGGGGTGCAGTGGCCGGATCTCAGCTCACTGCAAGCTCCGCCTCCCGGGTTTACGCCATTCTCCTGCCTCAGCCTCCCAAGTAGCTGGGACTACAGGCGCCCGCCACCTCGCCCGGCTAGTTTTTTGTATTTTTTAGTACAGGGGTTTCACCGTGTTAGCCAGGATGGTCTGGATCTCCTGACCTCGTGATCCGCCCGTCTCGGCCTCCCAAAGTGCTGGGATTACAGACTTGAGCCACCACGCCCGGCCTATTTTCTGACTTTATATGGAGTTTCTCTTTGTTTTCTTCCTCGTCTTGGAGAGAGTTTTGAGAGGAAAAGAATGCCATCTTGATACTGAAAATCCAAAAAATAAAATAAAATAAAAAAAACTCATCCAGATGTGTAACCTCTCTTCGGGGATAAGCTTAAAGTGTAAAAACATGGATGACAATTGGAAAGTCTTATCAGAGGAAGTTTAATTCTGTACTGACGGTGAACATTAGGAAAAGGCTTCCAGACAATTCAAGTGTTAAACAGGACTGGAGGAGGAGAAGGTGAGAGGTACCATCTATAGTCAATGATTCCGATAGTTCATAACTTTTGGCCCTGTAATTACCACTCTATGACTATGTCTTAAAAGAAACTTGCGCTAATAAATGTGCAATCGTGTTCATCATTACTAGTCATATGGTCTAAATTAGCAGAGCCATGGCAAAATAAAATATGATATACTCGTTGATACATTAATATAGACATTAAAAGAGAGATTTTAAGGTATTTTGAAAAGTTAAAAGGTACTTTTGACTGTTTAATGACATGAGAAAGTGTTTACAATCTATCAAATATATTAAATGATAAAATAAGGTAAGTATATATTACTTTTATTGTAAGAAAGCTTTTGAAAGACACAACTAAATTAGGGTGCCATTTAATTTATTTTAAACCTATTTAAAAAGATTCCTAAAAGGTTACACAAAAGTAGTATTAATAAACAGAAGTAACCAAAATTATGGTTTTATTAAATTAGTTAAAAGAAAGCATTTGGTTTCATTTCTGAGGTACCCTTTTCTCCTATGGATAGGCATGAAAGGGAATAAAGCAGTCATACTCCTTTTCAAGGAAACCAATTACCTTTCCTTCAGACTGTTTGGTAAACTTATAAGCCTTCACTTTCCAGCTTTCCAAAATAATCTTTGAATGTACTTTAAAAGAACAGCTTTTCCCAATAGTCTGCCAAGCTTTTAAAAAAGAACTACTCTTGACCAAGTTTGGAAAAGTGCGTAAGTGTTCACTCCACATAAAACCAGTGTGTTCATTTCATAGAAAAATCCTCAGTATGTAAGACATTTTACAGCATGCACATGGCCTGTGCTCTAATATTAGTTATTAATACTGAAAGCATTTAATTTAGGGAAAAAAGATTTCCTTAGTGAAGATGGCAGTTTTTGTACCTAAACCCTTCATTACATAAAATGGATGTTGAGAAACGTCATGGCTTAGGAGATAAGCATCACCGTGAACTTTTATGCTTAGCCTGCATTAATTTACTCGATTCACGGGGACACAAACTGTATAGCTTCTGGGAGGGTACATCTAGCCTTTGGGTAAAGCAAGAGTTAGGATGACAAGCAAAAGTTAAAAGAGGGTATGTGTCCTTATCTGTTTTCCTTTCTCTTACTCTTTGCGTTCTTTCTCTCCTCCCTGCCGCACCCCCAACTTCCATTAGAAATGGAGAGGATAAGTATTTATATTTGCTGTTCTACACTCACAGACACTCACAAACTGATACTGACTACACAATTAATGCATTTCTCCCCTTCATTTCTCATATGCATTTACTGAGCATTTTATTCTGTACGGCATTATGTGAGACATGTGGCCTTAAGGAATTTATGATTGAGCTAATGATTCAAGGTAGTTCAGTCTATACCCTGTATGGTGTAGGTAGACAGGAAGGAAATAATTGTGGGCAGGTGTCCTGGGAATAGCTTTGTTCTAGGCATTTAGCTTTCCAGAATGGGGGCTTTTTCTCTTGCGATAGTTTGAATTCCATTGTTACAGCTAGGCATTTGTATATATACCCTGAAGCTGTGTATATTGGACACAGGCTTAGGAAATAGCCTTCTCTGCCCAAGAAAGTTTGGAGTTGACGGCTGCAAATTTAGAGAGGTGAACTTTCCCTGGGTTTCTACAGAATGGGAGGATTTGTTTGGTAGAAGTGTTAAACACAGATACCTGAACTAAAAATAAAGAAGCTGGACTAGTTAAAAATAGGTTAATATCCTCAGTTTTTATATATTTCAAAACCTTTAGGTATTTCTGTTGAGAAAATTTTACTGAGCAGAGTCAAATATCTGAATCAGTCACTTTATTTTATTTTATATTTATTTATTTTTTGAGACAGGGTGTCACTCTGTCACCCAGGCTAGAGTCCAGTGGTTCAATTATGGCTCACTGCAGCCTTGACCTCCTAGGCTCAGGTGATCCTCCCTCCTCAGCCTCCTGAATAGCTGGGACTACAGGCGTGCACCACCATGCCTGGCTAATTTTCTGCAGAGATGGGGTTTTGCCATGTTGCCAGGCTGGTCTCAAACTCCTGGACTCAAGCAATCCACAAGTGTTGGCCTCTTTGGGATTATAGGCGTGAGCCACTGTGCCCAGCCTGATTCAGTCACTTTAGAGCAAGCTTGTCCAACCCATGGCCTGCGGGCTGCATGCAGCCTAGGTCAGCTTTGAATGTGGCCCAACACAAATTTATAAACTTTCTTACAACAGTATGAGGTTTTTTGTGATTTTTTTTTTTAGCTTATCACCTGTCATTCGTGTTAGTGTATTTTATGTGTGGCCCAAGACAATTCTTCTTCTTCCAAAGTGGCCCTGAGAAGCCAAAAGATTGGACAGCCCTGCTTTAGAGCTTCCATATTTTAGGCCTTTTAATTCTATGACTTGCTTTGGTGGATCTGATATCTCCCTAATAGTCTTAGATCCATGAGGCAGAAGTTGTAGTGTTTTCTGTTTGTTGAAGAGAGAGGTCTGGGATGATAGTAGCATTTTTGTAGTTCCATTATTAAATCTTATCCACTAGTCTTTAAATATAAAACAAATCATCCTCGCACCCTACTGTAGCACTCAGAGTCGTGGTGTTGAATTCAGTATTGATGAATTAGTCTGTCTAGGACCTTCACCAGGGGATTTAATCATTGAAAGGCACTTTACTCAACACTAAGCCCACATAAAGAGTTTAATATTAATACATAGTGATTCCTCAACTGACAAATCTTTTGGGACCAATGCTGTTATATATTTTATTCTATTAACTTATTTTTACAGAGACAGGATCTCACTCTGTCACCCAGGCTGGAGTGCAGTGGCAAAATCATAGCTCACTGCAACCCTGAACTTCTGGCCTCAAGTGGTCCTCCCACCTCAGCCTCCCCAAGTGCTGGCATTACAGGTGTGAGCCACCACACCCATCCCTGTTATATATTTTAACATTTTTCACATATATCATGTAAAGCAGTGATCTTGTTGAACAATTTGTTTGTGCAGCTACACAGGACCAATAAGCTACAGCTAAAAGCAAAGAGGGCCTACGTACCCCACTCTACAAGGAAAAGAAAGGCTATCTAGACATGTTTCAGATTCCAGCTTAATCCCGTGAAGCTTTGTCTACTAGACTGCTCATTGCCTTCCCTCGGCTTTCAGATCTTACAGACTCTGCACACAACTGTTCACTCCATTCATACCAACAACTGCTACAGCTATGTTTTGGTAACTGCTTCGTGCCAAGCTCTGTACTAGGTACTAGGTGAGTGAAGCAAGCAGTGGTTTTTGCCCTCCTGGATATTACGAAGCTGTGGGAGAGGAGATAAACAAGTAACAATAAACAGTGCATTGAGTATTCTTGATTTATTTGGATATAAACTTGCAACGGCTTTTATTTTTTCCCAGTGACTGCTTTCAACCTTGTTCACCCAATTTCTCATCTCTTAGTGAATGTTTGGCAGATCTATTAATATAACTTTCCAGTCAATTTGAATGGTTAAAATACAGTCCAGACTAACTTAAAATTCACCCTGATATCTGATTCAAAGTGAACCCCTTCCTCACTACGTGCTGAACTTCTGTTCACCTCATCTGCAGAGAGATCCTCAAGGATTCTGGTCATTCTCTTTTTCCTGGGAAAACCTATAAGATAAAAGTTTGTGTGATGAGATGCTTCTCAGCTGCAGTTAGTCTCAAGGCTACAAGTGGTACTCACCATCCTTCCTTTATACTCCCTCTAATTTCCTGTCACTCTTGGCTAGTACACCTGCTGTCTTAGGTGTTAACCTTATGTAGTGGGGACTGAACCCCTGGTCATTCCTGAGATATTCAAGATCCAAGTCTACTGTACAAGTCCTTGTATCATCAAATCAGGCAGGGGAATACCAAGAGAAGTGCCAGTAGGTCACCCGGGTGCCACACACATTCTTTCCTGTCTCTCGTGTAGTGCAGCCCCACCTCCTGCTGGTGAACAAGACCAATGACCTCTGCCAATATGATAGTGCCTTTCTTTGCCTGCTTGGCTTTTGAAACAAGGAGCCCAAAGTAACTTACTTGAAGTTTAATGGGACTCACGTATCCTCTGATAGAACTGCTACTCCTGTGAGACATAGGATCTCAAGACATGCAGAGTCTGAAGTTTCAGGGAAAAGAAGCAAGGATTTCCCTGGTGGGTGATAGTAAAGTGAAGGCACTCCTATTTTTTTACCCCCTGGTTTCCAGGCCTATGCATTCTACCTACTGGGGACACAATACGACATAATGGTTGTTGATTTAGGTATAAATTGTGTGTATATCCTGTGAGTATCATCTCTAAGGTGACATCTAAGCTGCACCTGCAACAGGCTGTTCTATCACTCTGTCAATGTAGCATCTTCTGGAGAGATGCAGAATATGAAATGACCAATGGATCTCATGGCTGCGTGCCACCCTGCTTCGCCTCCTTTGCTGTAAATGGGTCCTTTTCTCTAATACAGTGTTGTGCATGATCCAGTGCTGGTTGACTGAACGCTCCGTGGATAACATCTTGGATAATGGTGCTGGCAAAGGCCTTGTAGGCATGAGAGACAAAGGTAAACTGTCAAATCCCAACAGGTGAATTGCTGCTGCTTTCAGGCGGAAGGGGTTCAATGTAATCAACTTACTGCTTGGTCTCCTCAAGAATGCTGCTGTGTTGGGCCCTTGGATTTGGTCTCTGTTGCTAGCAGGTTAGCTCTTTGCCAGTGGCAGTAGAAAGATCAGCCTCAGTGAATGAGAGCCCACGCCGTTGGACCCATGTGTATCCTCCAGCCCTGAACCATGGCTACTCCATTCATGAGCCTATTGTGCTAGCACTAGGGTAGTCAGTGGCAGAGGCTGGCTGATGTCAACTGGCCACATCATGGAGTCTACTTGGTTACTTGGTTTTTAAATACCTTTTCTGTGGTGGATGCTATCTGGTGAACATTAATATGTGATAGAAAATTCTTCACATCTTGTTTTTTTTTTTGTTTGATGGAGTCTCGCTCTGTTGCCCAGACTGGAATGCAGTGGCATGATCTCAGCTCACTGCAACCTCCACCCCCCAGGTTCAAGCAATTCTCCTGCCTCAGCCTCCTGAGTATCTGGGATTGCAGGTGCCGGCTACCACATCCGGCTAGTTTTTGTATTTTTAATAGAGATGGGGTTTCACCATGTTGCCCAGGCTGGTCTTGAACTCCTGACCTCAGGTGATCCACCTGCCTCGGCCTCCCAGAGTGCTGGGATTACAGGCATGAGCCATTGTGCCCAGCCCACATCTTGTGTTTCTTCCCATAGATCTATCCATAGGCCTCTTCCCCAAACCTCTTTGTCCTTGATCATCCAAACTTTTTCCTTCCATGCCCCTGGTCAACCAGTCAAGCCATTCACTTGTGTCTATGAGTCTATGCATAGTCTTACTTCAGGCCACTTCTTCCACATAAAGTGGAGGACCAAGTGCAAAACACATAGCTGCTGTTGTTCAGTGTCACCCCAAAGTGCAGCAGCGGTGCATTATTGGCTTATACCTGCATATCAAGTCACTGTATCCATGAGCCACGTTCTGCCGTTTTTCCTCTCCTGTCAGCTGTTCACAGAGGTCTACCCAGCTGGCTAGATGTGAGAATTGAGGGAGAAGTGTCCGTGACACCATGGAGGACGTGGAGATCTGCTTCATGCAGCTTCTTTGTGCCCTCTGTCCCTACTCATATTCTGTCCTAGATGTACTACTTCAGTCTCATGATGGATCTGTTGGGTCCATCCTATTTTATGACTTACTGGGTCTGAGAGAACCCAGTTCATGATGCACAACTTTGGCCACATGGTCACTTGATGCCTTATGATCAGACATTCCGTCTCTTTCACAATCCAGTGGCACACTAGAAGATTTTTTTTTTTTTTTTTTAAACGAAATATAATTATCTGATGCAGATGTCATGGTCTTTTTCTGGAACCCTTGGGGTTTATGTTGTCATTCTCTTGCAGGAGTTTAACATAAACTCCCCATAGCATATCCCCCCGAACAAATATACCTTGAGAAGCATACATTCTGCTAGGTCAGATAATACAAGTTACAGAGTTGAATACATCATTGCTTAGACTTGGTATAAAGCCCTTTCCTACTCTGGACCCACTTAAAACTTGCATCCTTTCATGCCACTTGATAAATGAGTTTGAACAGTATTCTCAGATATAGAATATTCTGCATCCAGAGCTCAAAGATTTCCACTAGCTCTTATGCTTCCTTCTCCAAATGGAAATATCAAGTAAGCGGTTGACATACATGGTTAGAGTCAGAAGGGAGGTCTGGACTATAGATATAAATTTGTAAGTTGCTAGTAGATTAATGATATTTAAAGCAATAGGGTAGTATATTATTTTGGATTATATTTGATTGCATATTTCAGAAAACCAAAAATAGCGGTGGTTTAAACAAGATATAATTTTTTCCCTCTCTACTGTAAGAGTCTGGGTAGATAGTCTGGTGCTAATATGGTAGCTTCTTGATCATCAGGAAATCAGGCTTCTTCCACCTTGTTGTCTGGGCACATAACCATCCTCATTATGCAGTTCCACTTCATGGTTCTGGAGGGCCACCCCAACTCCAGCTCTGGCTCCTCCATCATATCTTCAATGTATCTGCTTTTCCATGCAGCAGAATGGAGAAAAGAAAAGAAGACCACGTCCCCACCTTCATCTAAAGGCAATTCCCAGAAGTTTCAGACACTACTTCCATTTATTTCTTGCTGTCAGAGCTTAATCACCTGGCCACATCTAACTGAAAAGAAGGCTGGGAGATGCACACTGTTTTTCCAGATAATGATGCAACCAGCTGCAAATGGGAAGTTCTCTTATTGTAGGAGGAGACAGAATAGATATTGGGAATCATCTAGCAGTTTTCAGCTACAGATAGATTGAGAGCACCTAGAAACTATAAATGAGGAAGAAAAAAGATCCAGGACTGAGTCTTGAGACAAACCAAGATTCAGAGATCAGGTAGAAGAGGAGGAAAATAAATGAGGTTTAAATGCAACAGGCAAAAAGAGAGATGGTAAACCAGCTGAGAATGTTATCTTAGTCAAGAAAGAAGAGCATTTTGATCACCTGCATCAATTGCTGCTTGGATGTTGACTAAGATGAGGACGGGAAAGTATCACGGGGCTTACCTCTGTGCAAACCTTTGAGCAGGCTTGGGAAAAGAATTACCTTGGAGTGAGATGATGGGTAAATGACAGAAAGTGAAAACAGGATTTGTAGACCAGTTTTTGTAGGTTAGTCTGTGAAAGGGGGCAAGGAAATAGAATAGTATTAAATTGGGATGTGGTTTCAAGGATTTTTTTTTTTCTTGATGGTGTTTGTTTGTTTGGTTTTAGAATGTCAGTACTACAGTTTTTTTTTTTTTGTTTTTTTTGTTTTTGTTTTTTTTTCAAATGCTGCTGGAATAATCCACTAACAAAGAAGAGCCCAATGATGGAGAATGGGGGGTAACCAATGAAACTCATGTGATGGGTCAAGTAGAATAGATACTTCCTCCTCTCTAACTGTAAAAATTAGGAAAATATGGGTTCAGCTGTGGAGAAGCTAGTGGATTTGGTCGTGGAGTGATGAAAGAACTCTCATCAGATGGCCTTTGGTTTCTCAACTTAGCAGGCAGGAAGGGTGAGAGTGAGGAAGAGGGACAGGAGATGGTGTGAAAGCAGGAGATGGTATGAAATATTCTTCTTATAGAGTGTAAGGTCATTATTAATGCAGAAATGTAGTAGGAGTTCCACAGTATTGGGAGCCCATTTAAGGTCTGAGATCGTAAATTTAAATTGAAACCAGTCTGCATGTTTGTGGAGTTTCTTTAGTAACCTTCAGTTACTCGGGAAGACCTGATGAAGGAAGGTGCCTAAATATATCTAAACAGGGTTGACGTTTTATCAGGGCACTACAATAATGGAAGGAAGGAGGGGCAAGAATTGCGAGGCTTTGCAAAGAGGTAGTTATAAAAATGGAACATGGACTCCAAAGAGAATAAGGGGGTAAGGAGACAGAGAGGTTGATAGATGTGAGGAAGTGCATTGTAGTTCCAAAGTGATATTAAAGAATTGCTGTAGCTGGGATTCTTGAGCCACAGAGCAAACAGATAGGGGGCTAGAGTTGGAGTTTGAAACTGGAAAACAAAAACAAAAACAAAAAAAACAGAAGTGGTGTCTGTGTTTCTCTGTGTGTGTGTGAGATAAGGTCCATGGTGTCATCATGAGGGTTGGTAGGTTGCTGCAATAGAGTGGGGGAAAGAGACATTTGAAATTAGAAGGAGGAGAGTTCAGCCTAGTCTTCTGTATTGTTTGTGGTTTGTTTCATGAAAGTGTATGTCTTACAAGACTCAAAGCTCTTATAGTATTTGGCATCTGATACAGTGCTGAGCTGGTAGTGGAGATTCAATATATACACGAGAGGAAGAGCCTTATCATGTTACATATGGAAAGAAAAATGTGAAGTTCCAGACTGAAGAGCTAGAGCCATGTATACCTTTATGCTGTGAGCAGATATAATGTTATAAGGAGGCCAGAGAATCAGTAATGGAGAATAAATTTGCTTTTTTTTTTGAGATGGAGTCTCACTCTGTTGTCCAGGGTGGAGTGCAGCCGTGTGATCTCGGCTCACTGCAACCCCCTCCTCCCGGGTTCAAGTAATTCTCATGCCTCATGCCTCTGCCTTCCAAGTAGCTGGGATTATAAGTGCATGCCATCATGCCTGGCTAAGTTTTGTATTTTTAGTAGAGATGGGGTTTCACCTGGCCTCAAACTCCTGACCTCAAGTGATCCACCCACCTTGGCCTATATTTGCCTATTTTTGATGCTTGCATTTAGCAGGGTGAGGGGGGAACAGTGAGAAGGATCAGAACACAGAATCATTTCTGATATTTTGTTGTGTATTATTTCTAAACTTATTTCTTTTCTTGTATACCATTGTCTGGTTCATTATTTTTAATGATGGCAGGTGGGCGGGGGAGCCTGTATAGATACCTCTTTTCCTTTATATTATGAAGTTGTGTTACTTTTCTCTCTTCTTCTGAAGAAAACTGGAGATGCCTTTGATTTTAGGGGCATTGAGAAGCATTTTAGCTGGGATATGTTTCTTTTGGGGAATCAAACTTTCCTTAGAGTGACTGGCTAATGCTGAAAATTCCTTTTCTTCCATTAAAGAAAAACCTTAAAATGCAAACTCCTGGCGGCAAGATAACATAAAGCCTTATATACGGGCTAGGTTGCAAATCACTAACACTGGAGTCTTTTTGGACAGAAAGGTACACTGAGGAAGGGGACCAGAAGACAGTGATGGGTGGAGTGGAGAGAAATTTCTACGGTGATGGTAAAAGGAAGCTTTTTGCCCAGTGCTGACTCCGCCACTTCTGAGTTGCAGGGTTTCATGGCGAATATCAGTTGTGAGAGCCAAAGTCATGGCAGTGCCTCTGACTTCAAGAGGAAATACAGGACTGTGCTCACTTTCTTGGTCCTTTAGGAACTCATCTGGCTTATCAAATTTACATTTCCTCAAATGCATGAGAATCCTATGTCCACCTAGTTTTCCTCTTTATGTGTTCCAATTCATTCTTCCAACTGTTTTGTATGGCCCATGTATGTAGAAATGAGTTTTCACAGTCATCAAATTAAAATAGGAGCTGTTCCAATGCTTTAAAAAGCTGAATTCTGAGTTTAAAACAAGTAAAATATTTTAGAAAAAAACTTTTTTCAGACGGAAGTCGATCGAGATTCCAAAGACCTGAATTTTATTTCTAGTTCTATCACCCGATAGCCGTATGGCCTTGCATGAGGTGTTCTACTTCTGGAGGGCTTCAGTTTCCTCATCAAACAGGAGGAAGACTACATGCAATTAAATGCAATGCAATTAATGCATGAGAAAATGCTGGGTAAACTCTGAATAGCCATATGACTCTTTGATGCTATTACTAATGTGGTTTGAATCTTGGTAAATATAATGCCGCAACTGCTTTGGGAATTTGGTTAAGCTTTTTCAGCTTTTGTTTGTTTGGATTTTGCATCTGTTTTGGGCTGTTGAGGGTAATATTAGAATCATTTCTGGTGATCCTATCCTCTTGAAAGCTAATCCCCAGGCTTCAAAGTTATTGCTGAGTCAACTCTGCTTGCCTTTTTCTCTCCTAGAAGTAGTGTTGATGTTTCTGGCTTTTTATTTCTTCTCTCCCTTGAGGCCTGTTAAGTTAAAGAACTTATTTAATTCCCTGTCTCCAGCTGGGAGTGAACTTGAGTTCTGTTTTTCCTCCAGGATCTGTGAGGAACCTCTTGCTCATTCCTAGATATTCTGTCTCTGATGTTATCAGAGTTGAGCATACTACTTGGCTTCTACTTTCTGCAGTTTTCTTCCCCCCCCCAACCCCCATTAGTGTATTGATCGATTGATTGGTTTTTGAGACAGGGTCTCACTCTGCCACCCAGACTGGAGTGCAGTGGCATAATCATGGCTCACCTTTCTGGGTTGGAGCTATCCTCTCACCTCAGCCTCCTAAGTAGCCGGGACTACAGTTGTGAGCTACCACACCCAGCTAATTTTTGTATTTTTTGTAGAGATGGGGTTTCACTAGGTTGCCAGGCTGGTTTCAAACTCCTGGCCTCAAGCAGTCCTCCCGCCTTGGCCTCCCAAAATGCTGGGATTATAGGCGTGTGTCACTGTGCCTGGCCTGTTAGTCTATTTTCTAATTGCTGCTTCCATCAAGAACCCTGTTTGCTTTTCATCGGAGCCAATGAATAGTGGACACTGTGGTTCTTCCAAAGTGTGCTAGTTATATCCTAACTCCTGTACTTCAGTTCACACACCGTTGATGAAGGGAAAATTTAGGAGTTACTTTTCCCCCTTTCTTTCCATCTCTAACCCTATGGCTCTGGCTTGACCACAGGGTCTGAGAGCACCATAGAATTATTCCAATTTATGTTTTGGATGGGTTGAGTTTTTCTACCAACCCTGGAAGCACAAGGTACATATTTTTATCCCAATTTGCCATTTACCTGCCATGGGCTCTTAGGGGATTTACTTAACCTATCTTAGACTCCTGATTCCTTATCTGTACAACGAGTAAATGATTTGTTACCTACAACACATATGAGGATGAAATGTGATCTGTGAAGGGCTGTATACATGTAAATGATCTTTGTTGTTATTGTGGCTGGTCTTCCAGGAACGTGTCATTAATATTGCCAGTGATGGGGCTGTGGGACTGACTGGCCCACTATAACACAGGAAAGGATATATGAGAATATTGGAGAGTGGGCAGAGTCACAGAGTGGAGCTGAGATACTTGAGGTTCCAAAGAATATGACTGTGTTAATAAGTAAGATGTGGACACTAAGTCCTATCTTTAGTCCCACGATAAGGGCCTCTGTCCTCCTCTGCAATGCCTTCTCTGGTCTCTCTTGTCTTTAGAGCTCACTATCAGTTTTTCAATGCCTATTGCACTGGCTATCCATACCACTTACCTGATTAAAGCAGGGTAATGTTTGCCATTTTTCTTTTGAATTTCTGTATTCTTTTCCCCTACAAGATTACAAGTGTCTCAAGGTCTAGGACCATGTATATGAATGTCTCTTATCTCATGGTGATAGCACATCACAGTGATTTACACCAGGTAGGCACAAGAAATGTGTGGTGTTTATGAAAAGCTTTGTAAGCCATGTTTTTCTCTGTCGAAGGTTGGGAAAAAAAGTTTTCTGCATGCGTTCTGTCATTCTTAAGAGAAATCTTTATTTTTAACAAAATCAAATGAACATCAATTAAAAAGTTAAGTAATGGTCAGAGCTTATGAAAACAGTAGTCCCTGCCAACCACACATTCTAGCCTGTTCCCCAGAACAGTAACTACTTCTTTTATTTTAGAGATGGGGGTCTCACTATGTTGCTGAGGTTGGTCTTGAACTCATCGGCACAAGTGATTCTCCAGCCTCGGCCTCCCAAAGTGCTGAGATTACAGGTGTGAGCCACTGCGCCTAGCCAAGTAACCACTCTTAACTCTTACCTGTTCCCCCTCTTCTTTGTACTGTCTTATATGTATGTATATATAATTATCTCCTGGTTCACTGATTTTACACATTATCTACTGACTTTAAAGACTGGCAAATAAGGGCCGGGCGCAGTGCCCTTCAAGGCCCTGTTTAATTCCCAGCACTGTTGGAGGCCGAGAACGGGCGAATCACGGAGTCCAGGTAGATCGGAGACCATCCCCTGGGCTAAACATGGGGTGAAAACCCCGTTCTCTACTTAAAAATACAAAAAAACACTGGGAGCCCGGCAGTGCGGTGCCTGTTAGTCCCCCCAGCTACTTGGGAGCTTTGACGGAGAATAGCGGGAACCCGGAGGTGGAGCTTGCAGTGAGCTATTTGAGGATCCCGCACTGGCACTTCCAAGCCTGGCGACAGAGTGAGGGACCTCCGTCTAAAAAAAAAAAAAAAAAAAAAAAAAAAAAAAAAGGGCTGGCAAAAATAAAAAAATTTTAAAACTACCTTTCACTCCCCTCTCCTCTTCCTACAGTCCCAATATAATTATATCCCAATATAGTTATATAGTCCCAATATAGTTATATAGTTATTATATATATATTTACATATATAACTATGTGTAGTTATATAGTTATATTTGGTTAACTCTTATCAGTGTTCCAGTTATTTATTGCTGCTGAACAAATCATTACAAAACTTGTGTCTTAAAACACCTACCATCCTTTTATTCTTTCTCACATTCCCTATGGGCAGGCACTGAGAAAGGCTTGACTGGTTGGTGGTGTCATGTACTTGCAGTCAGGCAGTGGATGGAGCTGGCCAGGCCATCTCTCCATCTCTCTTCATGTAATCTCAGGGCTTTTCCATGTGGTCACTCCCTGTGGGCTAGATCGGGCTTTCTCATAACATGGAGACCTCATAACATGTGAGTGTTCCAGTGAGCAAGGCAGAAGCAGAATCGCCTCTGCAGATACTGCCTCAGAAGTAACATAGCATCTCCTCTCCCATACTCCACTATTTACCAAAGACTTGCTCAGATTCAAGGAAAGGGAACATAGATCTTGCCATTTGATGAGAGGGGTGTCAAAGAACTTGAGGCCATTTATTTAAACTGCAACAATTGATGTTTTCATTATGACCAAAGAAGTATGGTCTACTCCTGAGCCAAGTAGTGTACTACGGATGCATTACCTTTCTTGTATAACTTTCTGTTTTTCCTGGAGACATGTGTCTTAGTTTGCCATTTGCTTTGTTGTCTTAAAATCTCTGGCTGTGTTTTTTTTGTATCCACCAAATAGCTCTGTAGTTTTCCACATGGTCAAACCTGCCAGATAATCTGTAAGTAACACTTATTTCTTTCCCTGCAGATGTTCCTGCTGGGTTCTGCTGCTCTCCTCTGATCTAGAATAGCTGCTTTCTAGGTCGGCTATATAGCCATTGTCCTAGGAGTTCTCTTCACTATCATTATGAGAATCTCCTTCATCTCTTCTCTTGGGTTAAATCCTTGATTCCTGGATCTTATGTCTTCTTTTTTGGCTTACTCATGTTTTGGTGAAATGTGCCTCCATTAATGTCTTTCTTGAGAAAGGATGCACGGGAAGTAAGCTTTAGAGACCGGGCATACCCTAAGACATATTTTTTTTTACCCTCTTTTGTCTGTGTGCAGAATTCTAGGTTGCAGGCATTCTCTCTGAATTTTGAAGGTGCTGCTCCTTTGCATTCTGCCTTCCAATATGCTGATGACAAGTCAAATGTCATTTGATTCTTGATCCTTTCTTTGTAAACCGATTCTTTTCCCCTGGAAGTCTTTAGTATTTTCTCCTTACCCTTGGTGTTCATGCCTTGGATCTGAATCTTTTTTTCTTTTGAAATGTTATTATCACTATTTAAAAAAATTGTTTATTTCCATAGGTTATTGGGGAACAAGTGGTGTTTGGTTACATGAGTATGTTCTTTAGTGGTGATCTGTGAGATTTTGGTGCACCCATCACCCAAGCATTATACACTGCACCCAATTTGTAGTCTTTTATCTCTCCCCACCTTGCCACCCTTTCCTGTTGAGTCCGCAGAGTCCATTGTGTCATATGCCTTTGCGTCCTCATAAGCCTAGCTCTCACTAATGAGTGAGAACATATGATGTTTGGTTTTCCATTCCTGAGTTACTTCTAATAGTTTCCAGTCTCATCCAGGTTGCTGCGAATGCCATTAATTCATTCCTTTTTATGTCTGAGTAGTATTCCATCATACACACACACACACACACACACACACACACACACACACACACATACACATATACCCCAATTTCTTTACCCACTCATTGACTGATGGGCATTTGGGTTGGTTCCACATTTTTCCAATGGCAAATTGTGCTGCTATAAACATTTTTTTTCATTCATTGTTCTGGAAATTAATAGGTCACATAAAAGACATCTTTATGTGAATTAGAAAAAGTCATTCTCTTCTGGGGCCAAGCTACAAAAGGAATTTTCTTGGGGAGATCAATTAGAGAAGGATGTTCCCTCTGGGTAGACCAGTTAGAAATACATTCCGCTTCCTCTTGGCTAGTGCTGCAAGGCACAGGGCATGGTAAGCAGAGCCTGGGTGCATTTCAGTCCCCACTTCCCCTGTGTTGGCTGGGACCTTTGTGTCAGGCACACCCTGCATGACCGCACTGCACATTGACCTTGCAGTTAGAGTGGGCATTCCAATCTGGAGACTCACTCTATTCCACACCTGCGAGTTTTCCTGTATTATTTCTTCAGTAATTCTCTTCTTACTGTTTCCTGTCATCTCTTTTTAGAATCCTATTTCTCAGATGTTGGATCTACTGACTGAGTTTCTTGTCTTTCCTCTCTTATTGTTCATTTTCTGGTTTTTTTATTCTAGTTTCTGGGAAATTTCTCAAGTTCAATTCTCATACCAAAATTTTTTCAACCAAAATTTTAATTTCACCTATACTATTTTTTATTTTGATGAGTGACCATTCTATGATGACTCCTTTTTATTTTTACTATATCCTGCCACTCATGTTTCATTAGTGCAGTATCTCATTACCTTTCTCTAATTCTTAATGAGATTTCTTTTTCCAGCAGGGTGTCTGTTTCATTTCTTCTCTCTTGTTCCTCTAGAGTGTTTTCTTCAAATATCTGTTTATACTTAAGGATGAAGCACTGCGAAACTAATGGGAAACTCAGTTGTTGTGTGTGGCTTGTTAACGATGGGCTTCTCAGTAGAAAAACAGGATGACCCTTTTCACTGGAGAACCTGAAATATCAGGATCTATGGGTCTTTACTTGGGTAACTCAGCTTCTTCAAAAAGTAATGCTTCAGACTCCAGCCTTAAGGGTACAAATATGTCTGGTTGCTGTTACTCTGAAACTACTTAGGGAGTCTCACTTTCAGCACACAGACTTTCCCTTAATTTCTCAGTTTTTACTTTCACACTTCATCAGTTCCATTCTTGAACTAAGTCCTCTAATTGTGGTGTTGTTGCCATTTCTTCAGAGACTACACCTTTTGACTCTTCCATGGGTAGCAGTGGGAGCCGTTAATTGTGCTGGGTGGGATGGGGATGGGAAGCTGGGAGGTGCCATTGGTCTTTATACAGACTTTCAAACAAGTCTCAATCTCAGTCCTGTACTCTCACCACAGCTTCCTTTCTTTTTTCCTGTTCTTCCTCCTTCTCCTGCTTTTGTTCTTCTTTCCTTTTTTAAAGATAAAATGTATACATATAAAGATGTATAAATATGAAGCATAAAATCCAGTGAGTTTTGGGAAATGAGTTATACCCAGGTAATTCACACTCCTAGCAAGATATAGAACATTTCCATCACTCCAGAAAGTTTCCTCACATTCCTTCTTATCCCCTCCAGAGGCATCCTCTATTATGTGTTTTTTCACCATAACTTAGTTGTTTGTCAACATATTCATATACATGAAATCATATAAATGTACTGTTTTGTGCCTTATGACTCAACATGGTGTCTGTGAGGCTCATCTATGTCGTTGCGTGCATCAGGTTTGCTCCTTTTTAACTGCTTCCCCTGCCACCCATGAAAGAGTCGAAGGGTGTAGTCTCTGAAGAAGTGGAAACCATCCCCCAATCAGAGGACTGTAGTTCAAGAATGGAAACGATGAGGCATGAAGGTAAAAACTGAGAAATGAAGGGGAAGTCTGTGTACTGAAAGTGAGAATTTTCATTGATGAGTAATATGTATTCCATTGTGTGAGTATACCCCAATTTTTTTTTTTTTGAGACAGGGTCTTACTCTGTTGCCCAGACTGGAGTACAGTGCCACAATCATGGCTCATTGCAGCCTCAACCTCCCGGGCTCAAGTGATCCTCCCGTCTCAGCCTGTTGAGTAGCTGGGACTATGGGTGGGTGTGCACCACCACGCCTGGCTAATTTTATTTATTTTTTATTTTTGGTAGAGACAGGGTTTCACCATGTTGCCCAGGCTGGTTTCCAACTCCTGAGTTCAAGCAGTCCACCCACCTTGGCCTCCCAAAGTGCTAGGATTACAGGCGTGAGTCACTGTACTCGGTCAAAATTTGTTTATTCATTCTCCTATTGATGGACATTTGGGTTATTTCTTGTTTCAGGCTATTATGAATAAAGCCACTATGAATATTCATCTACAGGGCTTTTTGTGGAAATACATTTTCATTTCTCTTGAGTAAATATGTAGAAGTAGAATTGCTGGGTTAAAGAGTAGGTACATGGATATCTTCATAAGAAACTGCCAAAGCTTTTCCAAAGTGATTGTACCATTTTACATTCCTGCCGTATTTTATGGAAGTTCTGGTAATCTACATCTTTGCCAACATTTGATGTTGACAGTCTTAAATTTAACCATTCTAGTGGGTGTGGTGTGTCTTTATGCTGTTAATCTGCATTTCCATAATGACTTCTCTTGCATTGCTGGTTTTCTGAGAGTTGTGATTATGAACGTGTATTGAATTTTGTCAAATTCTTTTTCTGCATCATGTTTTTCTCATTTAGTCTGTTAAAAAATACTGAATTACATTGACTTTTTGAGTTACATACATTTTGCATTCTGGGGTATACATTCTTGGTCATGATATATTATCCATTTATATATTGCTATATTCCATTTTCTAATTTTGTACTACTAATATATATATATATATTTTTTTTTGTGGCCAGATGCAGGGGCTTGGCTCACACCTATAATCCCACAGCTTTGTGAGGCTGAAATGAGAGGATCACTTGAGCCCAGGAGTTCAAGGCCAGGCTGGGCAACACAGCAAGATCCTATCTCCACAAAAAATTAGCTGGGGCCGGGTGTGGTGGCTCATGCCTGTAATCCCAGCACTTTGGGAGGCCAAGGTGGGCGGATCAAGAGGTCAGGAGATTGAGACGATCCTGGCTAACACGGTGAAACCCTGTCTCTACTAAAAATACAAAAATTAGCTTGGCGTGGTGATGGGCACCTGTAGTTCCAGCTACTCGGGAGGCTGAGGCAGGAGAATGGCATGAACCCGGGAGGCGGAGCTTGCAGAGAGCTGAGATTGTGCCACTGCACTCCAGCCTGGGCGACAGAGCGAGATTTCGTCTTAAAAAAAAAAAAAAAAAAATTAGCTGGGCATGGTGGCATGTGCCTGTTGCCCCAGCTACTTAGGAGACTGAAGTAGGAGGATCCCTTGGGCCCAAGAGATTAAGGCTGCAGTGAACTATGTTTGGACCACTGCACTACAACCTGGGTGACAGCGCGAGACCCTCACTCTTAAAAAAACAGAGTAAGAAGTTTTGTGGCTATATTCATGAAGAATACGGGTATACAATTTTCTTTTCTTGTCATGCTTTTGTCAGTTGTTAGTATAAGCATTTTGTTGACCTTATGATTAGTTGGGAAATATTTCCTCCTGTTTTTTTGAAGGGGTTTGTCTAAAACTGGCATCAATTCCTTCTTGGACGTTTGATAGAATTCACCAATGAAGAACAACCTGGTCTTGCGTTTTCTTTTCTGTGTGGAGGTTTTTATAATACATATTATTATTATTATTATTATTATTATACTTTAAGTTCTAGGGTACATGTGCACAGCATGCAGGTTGGATACATAGGTATACATGTGCCATGTTGGTTTGCTGCACCCATCAACTCATCATCTACATTAGGTATTTCTCCTAATGCTATCCCTCCCCCAGACCCTCACCCTCCACCAGACCCCGATGTGTGACGTTCCCTGCTCTGTGTCCAAGTGATCTAATTGTTCAATTCCCAACTGTGAGTGAGAACATGTAGTGTTTGGTTTTCTGTCCTTGTGATCGTTTGCTGAGAATGATGGTTTCCAGCTTCATCCATGTCCCTGCAAAGGACATGAACTCATCTTTTTTATGGCTGCATAGTATTCCATAGTGTATATGTGCTACATTTTCTTAATCCAGTCTATCATTGATGGACATTTGGGTTGGTTCCAAGCCTTTGCTATTGTGAATAGTGCTGCAATAAACATATGTGTACATGTGTCTTTATAGTTGCATGATTTATAATCCTTTGGGTATATACCCAGTAATGGGATTGCTGGGTCAAACGGTAATTCTAATTCTAGATCCTTGAAGAATCGCCACACTATCTTCCACAATGGTTGAAATAATTTACACTCCCACCAACAGTATAAAAATGTTCCTATTTCTCCACACCCTCTTAGCACCTGTTGTTTCCTGACTTCTTAATGATCACCATTCTAACTGGTGTGAGATGGTATCTTATTGTGGTTTTGATTTGTATTTCTCTGATGATCAGCATTTAGTCATGTGTCTATTGGCTGCGTAGATGTCTTCTTTTGAGAAATGTCTGTTCATATCCTTTGCCCACTTTTTGATGGGGTTGTTTGTTTTTTTCTTGTAAATTTGTTTGAGTTCTTTGTAGATTCTGGATATTAGCCCCTTGTCAGATGGGTAGATTGCAAAAATTTTCTCCCATTCTGTAGGTTACCTGTTCATGCCGATGGTAGTTTCTTTTGCCGTGCAGAAGCTCTTTAGTTTAATTAGATCCCATTTGTCAATTTTGGCTTTTGTTGCCATTGCTTTTGGTGTTTTAGTCATGAAGTCCTTGCCCATGCCTATGTCCTGAATGGTATTGCCTAGGTTTTCTTTTAGGGTTTTTATGGCATTAGGTGTAACATTTAAGTCTTTAATCCATTTGAATTAATTTTTGTATGAGGTGTAAGGAAGGGATCCAGTTTCAGTTTTCTACATATGGCTAGCCAATTTTCCCAGCACCATTTATTAAATAGGGAATCCTTTCCCCATTTCTTGTTTTTGTCAGGTTTGTCAAAGATCAGATGGTTGTAGATGTGTGGTGTTATTTCTGAGGCCTCTGTTCTGTTCCATTGGTCTATAT
>NW_016814745.1:1279195-1301660 GCF_001698545.2 Rhinopithecus bieti | reverse complement strand
GGCAGGCCTGGTGGTGACAAAATCTCTCAGCATTTGCTTGTCTGTAAAGGATTTTATTTCTCCTTCACTTATGAAGCTTAGTTTGGCTGGATATGAAATTCTGGGCTGAAAATTCTTTTCTTTAAGAATGTTGAATATTTGTCCCCACTCTCTTCTGGCTTGTAGGGTTTCTGCTGAGAGATCCGCTGTTAGTCTGATGGGCTTCCCTTTGTGGGTAACTCGACCTTTCTCTCTGGCTGCCCTTAACACTTTTTCCTTCATTTCAACCTTGGTGAATCTGACAATTATGTGTCTTGGAGTTGTTCTTCTTGAGGAGTATCTTTGTGGTGTTCTCTGTATTTCCTGAATTTGAATGTTGACCTGCCTTGCTGTATTGGGGAAGTTCTCCTGGATAATATCCTGAAGAGTGTTTTCCAACTTGGCTCCATTCTCCCCATCACTTTCAGGTACACCAGTCAGACATAGATTTGGTCTTTTCACATAGTCCCATATTTCTTGGAGGCTTTGTTCATTTCTTTTTACTGTTTTTTTCTGTAACCTTGTCTTTTCACTTTATTTCATTAATTTGATCTTCAATCACTGATACCCTTTCTTCCACCTGATCGAATCGGCTATTGAATCTTGTGCATGCATCATGAAGTTCTCGTGCCATGCTTTTCAGCTTCATCAGGTCATTCAAGGTCTTCTCTATGCTGTTTATTCTAGTTAGCCATTTGTCTAATTGTTTTTCAAGGTTTTCAGATTCTTTGCAATGGGTTTGAACATCCTTCTTTAGCTTGGAGAAGTTTGTTATTACTGACCTTCTGAAGCCTACTTCTGTCAACTCGTCAAAGTCATTCTCCATCCAGCTTTGTTCCGTTGCTGATGAGGAGCTGCGATCCTTTGGAGGAGAACAGGTGCTCTGATTTTTAGAATTTTCAGCTTTTCTGCTCTGGCTTCTCCCCATCTTTGTCATTTTATCTACCTTTGGTCTTTGATGCTGGTGACCTACAGATGGGGTTTTGGTGTAGATGACGTTTTTGTTGATGTTGATGCTATTCCTTTCTGTTTGTTAGTTTTCCTTCTAACAGTCAGGTCCCTCAGCTGCAGGTCTGTTGGACTTTGCTGGAGTTCCACTTCAGACTCTGTGTGCCTCGGTATTACCAGTGGAGGCTGCAGAACAGCAAATATTGCAGAACAGCAAATATTGCTGCCTGATCCTTCCTCTGAAAGCTTCATCCCAAAGGGACAGTCACCTATATGAGGTGTCTGTCAGCCCCTACTGGGAGGTGTCTCCCAGTGAGGCAACACAGGGGTCAGGGACCCACTTGAGGAGGCAGTCTGTCTGTTCTCAGAGCTCAAACACCGTGCTGGGAGAACCACTGCTTTCTTCAGAGCTGTTAGACAGGGATGTTTAAGTCTGCAGAAGTTGTCTGCTGCCTTTTGTTCAGCTATGCCCTGCCCACAGAGGTGGAGTCTAGAGCCAGTAGGCCTGGTTGAGCTGTGGTGGGCTCCACCCAGTTCAAGCTTTCTGGCTGCTTTGTTTACCTACTGAAGCCACAGTAATGGCAGACACCCTTCCTCCAGCCAGGCTGCCACCTCACAGTTTGATCTCAGACTGCTGGGCTAGCAGTGAGCAAGGCTTCATGGGCAGGAGCCACTAAGCCAGGCAAGGGAGAGAATCACCTTCTCTGCCAGTTGCTGAGACCTTGGGAACAGCACGGTATTAGGGTGGGAGTGTCCTGTTTTTCCAGGTAGTCATCACAGCTTCCCTTGGCTAGGAAAGGGAAATCCCCTGACCCCTTGTGCTTCCCAGGTGAGGTGATGCCCCACCCTACTTTGGCTCGCCCTCTGTCCAACAGTGGACAGTGGGCTGCACCCACTGTCCAACCAGTCCCAATGAGATGAACCAGGTACCTCAGTTGGAAATGTGGAAATCACCCGTCTTCTGTGTCAATCACGCTGGGAGCTGCAGACTGGAGCTGTTCCTATTCGGCCATCTTGGAATGCCTCATAATACATTCATTTTTAAAAAACATACAGGGTATTAAAAATTTCAATTTGATTTTAGGTCAGTTTTAGTAAGTTTGTTCTTTTAGAAATTTGTTTCCTTTAATCTCAGGTGTTAATTTTTTGCCATAATACACTTCATACTATTTCAGTATTAGCCTTTTAATATTTGTAGGATCTATCCTTTCTTTCATTTGTAATAGTAACAGCTTATGTTTCCTTTCTTCTTGATCACCCTAACCAGGAGTTTACTGAGTCCATTAAGGTTTTCAAATACAACGTTTGGATGTGTTATTTTTGCATACTCTTTGTTTTCTGTTTTCTTGATTTCTGCTTTATATTTATGATTTCTCTCCTTTCACATATTTTGGGTTTAATTTGCTCTTTTTTTAGCTTCTTAACATAGAAACTTAAATAATTGATTTTAAATCTTTCTTCTTTCCTAATATAAGCAACAGACACTAAATATTTCCCTCTAGGCACTGCATTGCTGCATCCCATAAAATTTGATATAATATGTTTTTATTTCATTCAGTTTAAAAATATTTCTAATTTCCCTGTGATTTGTTTTTTTATTTAACAAAGTTTTGTTTTCCAAATGTACAGTCAGTTGGACCTGTTCATGCATCTTCACCAGCAACTGTGGCATCTCCACTTTTGGTATTTCTGGTGTAAATGACTTGAGGTCTGTGTTTTGAAACCAGTTTGATAAGTCCTTTACCAAGGAGCTCCTGAAGGGCTGCCCTGGCCAGGGAGCCTGAAATCGCCAATCTCTGAGAGACCACAGCTGGGGTTATAAACCTATAGCTGGAAACTTCCTTACAGTGTTTGTCATACAAAGCTTCCTTACAGTAGCATTGTCAAACAAGACTTGGTTATTGAGCTTGTCCCAAACTTTGCCTTTGGACCACTTCTTTTTGGCTTTGCCCCTGGATTTGTTCACTGGGTTTTTGTCTTTTTTGGCTAACTTCCCGGGGTCTTTCTTCTTGTTATCCTTGGATAGCATTGCGAAGCTTGCAGAGCAGTGGCAATCGCTGCAGCCTGACTGAGATGTCAGATGAAAAGCGATTTCTTTGATGCATAGGTTATTTGAAAATGTGTTGTTTAATTTTCAAATATTTGGGGGGCTATAATAGATATCTTTTTGTTATTGATTTCTAATTTAATTTCAATGTGGTTAGAAAACAATGTATATTCTGTGGTTGTTGAGTTTAGTGTTCTATTTTATTTTTTTATTTGTTCTAGTGTTTTAGAGACAGAGTCTTGCTCTGTCACTCAGGCTGGAGTGCAGTGGTGTGCTCAGCCTCCCAAATAGATGGGACTACAGGCATGTGCCACCATGCCCAGCTAATTTTTAAATAGAGATGGGGTCTGCTATGTTGCCCATGCTGGTCTCCAACTGCTGGCCTCAAGTGATCCTCCTACCTTGGCCTCTCAAAACTCTGGGATTATAGGCATGAGCCACCGCATCTGGCCTAGTGTTCTATAAACATCAATTAGGTTAAGGTGGTTGATAGCATTGTTGAGATATTCTATACCATTTTTGATTTTTAATAATCTCGTTGTTTTGTCAATTACTGAGAGGGGTGTTAACATCTGTTTAACTATGATTGTGGATTTATTTCTCCCTTTAGCTGTTTCAGTTTTTGCTTTATGCATGTTGAAGCTCTGTTATTAAACACACGTTTATAATTGCTATGCCTTTTGATGAAATGACCCTTTTGTCATTACAAAATATTGCTCTGTATTTTTGGTAGTCTGTCTTATCTTGAAATCTATTTTGACTGATATTAATCTAGCCATTCCATATTTCTTATGATTAGTGCTTGCATGATATTTCTTTTATAGTTTTTAAGTTTTAAACCTATATGTGTCTTTGTATTTAATGTATCTCTTGTAGATAACATATAGTTGAATCATAACTTTTATGTTGTCTAAACAATCTATTTCTTTTTATTATAGCATTTAGTCAATCTACATTTAAGATAATTATTGATATGGTTGGATTTAGTTCTCTCATTTTTATTTGTTTTCTATTTTTCTGATATGACTTGTTTCTTGGTTCCACTTTTCTTGCCTTTTTTTGGAATTAATATGGTTTAGTATTTCATTTTAATTCTTAGCTAGAGCTCTTTGCATATTTTTAGTGGTTACTCTTGGGATTAAAATACTTTTTTTTGATTCTTTTAGTTCTAGGGTACATGTGCAGAACGTGCAGGTTTGTTATAGGTATACATGTGACATGTTGGTTTGCTGCACCCATCAACCTGTCATCTACATTAGATATTTATCTTAATGCGATCCCTCCCTGATCTCCCCACCCCACTGCAGGCCCCGGTGTGTGATCCCCTTCCCCCCATGTCCATGTGTTCTCATTGTTCAACTCCCACTATAAGTGAGAACATGCGGTGTTTGGTTTTCTGTTCTTGAGTGAGCTTGCTGAGAATGATGGTTTCTAGCTTCATTCATGTCCCTGCAAAGGACATCCTTTTTTATGGCTGCATAGTATTCCATGGTATACATGTGCTACATTTTCTTTAGCCAGTCTATCACTGATGGGCATTTGGGTTGGTTCCAAGTCTTTGCTATTATGAACAGTGCCACAATAAACATATGTGTGCATGTGTCTTTGTAGTAGAATAATTTATAATCCTTTGGATATATACCCAGTAATGAGATTGCTGGGTCAAATGGTATTTCTAGTTCTAGATCCTTGAGGAATTGCCACACAGTCTTCCACAATGGTTGAACTAATTTACACTCCCACCAAAAGTGTAAAAAATTAGTATTTCTCCATATCCTCTCCAGCATCTGTTGTTTCCTCCTGCCTCTTCTCTAATGGACACCATTCTAACTGGCGCTGAGATTGGTATCTCATTAGTTGGTTTTGACTTGCATACCTCTCTAATGATCCAGTGATGATGAGGCTTTTTTTCATATGTTATGCTGCATAAATGTCCTTCTTTTGAGAAGTGTGCTTGTTCATTATCCTTTCGCCACTTTGGGGTGATGGGGTTGTTTTTTTCTTGTAAATTTGTTCTACAGTTCTCTTACAGATTCTGGAATCTCAGCCCTTTGTCAGCATGGACACGACTTCGCAAAAATTTTGCCTCCCATTCGTGTAGGTTTCACCTGTTCACTTTGATGATAGTTTCCCTCGGCTGTCAGAAGCTCTTTGGTTGATTAGCACTTTGTTTAATTAGATCCCATTTGTCAATTTTGGCTTTTGTTGCCATTGCTTTTGGTTTAGTCATGAACTCCTTGCCCATGCCTATGTCCTGAATGGTATTGTCTAGGTTTTCTTCTGGAGTTTTTATGGTTTTAGGTCTTATGTTTAAGTCTTTAATTCATCTTGAGCTAATTTTTGTATAAGGTGTAAGGAAAGGGTCCAGTTTCAGCTTTCTGCATATGGCTAGCCAGTTTTCCCAACACCCATTTATTAAATAGGGAATCCTTTTTATTGCCCTCTATATTGCTTGGGGAAATGCCCTCTATATTTTCTTAGTGATGTGTAGATTCTACTGAAAGAAAAATGAAAACCTGTTCACAGGCAATGTTGAAAGGATAACTTTCAACTTTTCAAAGGGTTGAAAATTTAAACAACTCTCCGTAGTTTCCCAAAAACACCCTCAAGCCTTTACTAATGAGGGTGAGGGCTGTGGCAGCCTTAAAGTTCAAGAGAAGGAAAATACATTAATTTTGAAGGTTTTCTCCTATCTCAGGTCTTCCTGAGGAAAATAACTTGAGGCCAGGTGTGGTGGCTCATACTTGTAATCCCAATACTTTGGGAGGCCAAGGCAGGAGGATCACTTGAGTCCAGGAGTTCAAGACCAGCCTGGGCAACATAAAGAGACCCCGTCTCCACAAAAAATAAAAACAAATAAGGCTCGGAGTGGTAGTGTGTGGCTGGAGTCCTAGCTACTTGGGAGGCTGAGGTAGGAGGATCACTTCAGCCTGGGAGTTTGAGGTTGCAGTGAGCTATGACTGTGCCGCTGCACTCCAGCCTGGGCAACAGAGTGAGGCCCTGTCTCAAAAAAAAAAAAAAAAAAAAGAAAAGAAAAGAAAAAAGAAAAGAAAAAAGAAAAGAATATGAAAGAATCACTTCACATATTTAGTGGAAGATCTGACCTGCCAGAGCTTTATTCGTCTTGACAATGAATCAGGTGATCTGGGTTCATGGCCACACTGCATACCATCTGCTCATAGCAGCACCCACGGGTTCTCATCCTCAGTCAGTAGCTTTCTCAGCTTTCTCATGGACCTAGGAACTCCTCAGTGCCTAGAGGCAGTGGAGCACATAGATAGCCTCGTGTGCTCTGGAAATGTCTGTGTTTCTTTGTAGTCTCTGCCAGTCCAATCCCAGGATGGAGGGTGGATGTGGGAACCTCAGTTTTTTAATTAGCCTTTAGGGCATAGTCTGCTCTCCACACACTTGTCAAAACAAAGGGATCTTTTTTCTTCAGGGAATGGCATTAAGAAGCAGGAATTGGAGTCGTATACTCTACTCGTCCTGTTTGAAATAGCTTTTATCTGCTGTTTCATCAGTGATCTTTGACAGCTGATCTGCAGTTCTGGCTTAACCATTTACTAGTTGCATAACCTCAGCAAACTCACATCCCAGCATAATGAATTCAGTTTACTCCTTTATAAACTGGAAGTGTTAATATTTTCCCTGACCTACCTCAGAGGCTTAAAGGGTTGCATGGAGTTGAAAACGCATTATCAAAATATAAAAATAAATTTTTACTATGAAGGCTTAGAAAAGTTTGTCTTAAGAAGAAGGGTAATTTTAAAAAAGAAGTCTTTGTTGCCTCCTGAGCGAGCACAGTTCTTGGGGTAGAAACGGAATATAGGACAATCTGGTACTAAGTCTGCTGAAGGCTGTGCTGCCACTGGCACATCTTCCCCTTCTCTCCTAACCTCGCTGCCCCAGGGGTGGAGACAGTCATGACACTGGGCAGACCAGCCCTCCTCTGTGCTGCTGGCCACCTATGCCGCACAGTCTTGTCAGAGAGCTGACAATCAGCTCCCTGCTGCTTTCTCATCTTTTAAAGTCCAATTAAACATCTCTGGCCACAGCGTGATAATTGTCTGGGCTCCACACAGTGGAATGTCACCTGAGGTGGCATTAGGAAACCAGAAAAGAAAGAAAAGCCCTTTTATCTTGGAAAGATCGTGTCCCAGTTCCTTAAAGTGTAGAATCGTTGTTCACACTGAGCAATTGCCCAGCTCAATTCCAAACGTCAAGATATCAAAGGGCATGCAGGAGATTTAACCGTGTCCACATGGACTCATGTGCCCAAGAAGCAATCTGGTAGCTTAAGAAGTAGCAAAGGCATAACGTATGTTTGAGAAACAGTGAGTCTGAGTGGAAAGTTCCAGTAGGGAGGGATGCTGGAAGGCTAGGTTAGGGCCAGATTGCAGAGGACCTTGATGCCAGGGGTAAAAAGGTGAACTCTGCTTCAGCAGGATAATCAGGAGTCTTACATGGGATTGTAGGGCCTGGTATCTGGTGGAAGGCAAGAAGATTCTGCTACCTTGTAGATTGCCCTCTTATAACATCTTGCCATTAAATGTTTCCTGAGGTTTATCCAGCCCAACTAATCACTGTGCATCAGCACATTGTCTGCTTGATGCAGTGGTGGCTCCCTTAAACGTTTAGGAAGTTGCTACATCTGGAAGGATAAAAAACTCAGAAATATGGCCCGGTGCGATAGCTCATGCCTGTAATCCTAGCACTTTGGGAGGCTGAGGTGGGCAGATTGCCTGAGCTCAGGAGTTCGAGACCAGCCTAGGCAACATGGCAAAACCCTGTCTCTACTAAAAGTACAAAAAATTAGCTGGGCGTGGTGGTGTGCACCTGTAATCCCAGCTACTCGGGAGGCTGAGGCATGAGAATTGCTTGAACTCAGAGGTTCAACTCAGAGGTTGCAGTGAGCTGAATTCATGCCACTGCACTGCAGCCTGGGTGACAGAGTAAGACTCTGTCTCAAAACAAAACAAAACAAAACAAAACAAAACAACTCAGAAATATGGACTTTGGTCCTGAACCTGCTATTGATTGATTGGGTATCTGAGGAAGCTCTTTCTCTTATCAGGACTTCAGCTTCTACCAGAAAAATCTGGGGAGAGAGGGATGGTGAGACCAAGTGATCTCTTAAGTTTCACTTCACTTGAATGTTCTTAGGAATAGCTTCAGTTGCTGACATGTTTGCAGTTTGTTTATTACAATTTGCCTCCCATGTCCCTAGGATCATTCTGCTGGACCAAGTTTCTGAGGAGCTTTTTTTTTTTTTTTTTTTTTTTTGAAAGGGAAAATGGGCCGGGCGCGGTGGCTCAAGCCTGTAATCCCAGCACTTTGGGAGGCCGAGACGGGCGGATCACGAGGTCAGGAGATCGAGACCATCCTGGCTAACCCGGTGAAACCCCGTCTCTACTAAAAAATACAAAAAACTAGCTGGGCGAGGTGGCAGGTGCCTGTAGTCCCAGCTACTCAGGAGGCTGAGGCAGGAGAATGGCGTAAACCCGGGAGGTGGAGCTTGCAGTGAGCTGAGATCTGGCCACTGCACACCAGACTGGGCAACAGAGCAAGACTCCGTCTCAAAAAAAAAAAAAAAAAAAAAAAAAAAGAAAGGGAAAATGACTTGCCAGCAGTTACAAGATGTGCCCAGTTTCCATATCTCTCTCGGTCCAGTTTTCTTTCTGCTGTCAGCTGCAGAGCTTAGTATATGATGGAAGGATCACTGTACTTTCTATAGTGCTGGGAGATTAGAGGAAAAAGGGATTAATAAACCATGGAGTGGTTGGGGAAGACTAAATGGTAGATAAAGGTTTGGGCCCTTTGGATCCTGATGGAGGGGTGAAGATGCAGAGAGTTCTCACTAGGTAGAGAGAAGAGAGTCAGGCATTCCAAGTAAACCAGGATGGTGAGGAAGGGTCCATGTCTGGACGTGTCAGGAGCTGGCTTGGTGCGAGAAGGAAGCAGCAGGAAATGAGGCTGGGGCCTTAAAATCAGGCGGAATGGGAGGTTAGACTTGATGCTCTAGGACCCTGATACCCAAAGTGTGGCCTGGGAACTAGAAGCATCAACATCACCTGGGAGCATGTTAGAAATGCAGAATCTCAGCCGGGCATGGTGGCTCACGCCTGTAATCCCACACTTTGGGAAGCAGAGGCAGGTTTATCACTTGAGGTCAGGAGTTCAAGGCCAGACTGGCCAACATAATGAAACCCCACCTCTACTAAAAATACAAAAATTAGCCAGGTGTGGTGGCATGCACCTGTAATCCCAGCTGCTCGGGAGGCTGAGACAGGAGAATTGCTTGAATCCGGGAGGTGAAGGCTGCAGTAAGCTGAGATCGCACCACTGCACTCCAGCCTGGGGACAGAGCAAGACCCTGTCTCAAAAATAAAAAATAAAAACAAACAAACAAAAAAGAAATGCTGAATCTCAGGCCCAGCTCAGCCCTGCTGAATCCACATCTACATTTTAACAAGATCCAAAGGTGACTTCATACCCCTTCAAGTCTGAAAAGTGCTGTAGTTCAGGACATTTGTTCTCAGTGGTACTGACCACTGGTCCCCACCCCCAGGCCCCCTGAATCAGAATTTTCTAGGGATGGGGCTTGGGCACTGGAAGTTTTAAGAAGCCCTAATGTATAGACAGGGCTGAGAACTACTGTTCTCATGGTTATAAAGCAAGAATGACAATGTCAATTCACAGAAGAACATTTAATAAGGATCAGATAGGCAGCAGTATGAAGAGTGTACTCAGGAAACAGAAATTAATAGCAACGAACCAAATGTGCAAAGCAAAGAAGACAGCTCTGTCATGTTGAGTCCTGAGAGTTGAGAAAATGGCTGTGCTAGAAGTTGCTATGGGGAGCTGGTTTGTAGAGGATAATGAGAAGTGAATTTGGTTTTATACATTTCCACTTAAATTTGATGGTGGCAACATCTGCCAGGAATTAGATGATGTGGCACTGAGCTTAGGTTAAAGGGCAGGACTGGAAGTTTGAATTTGTAATTTATTATCACCAAAGTGGAAGCTGGAGTCATATAAATGATACAAGACAACCAGATAACAGAATAAAGGCTTTTGTTGTGTATAAATTAGAATTGTAGGCTTGGAAGGAATTTTAGATAACTTTAGGCTAAATGTCTGTGCATGAACCAAGTGTACTGGCCTATAGTGACAGAGCAAGGGATGTCTTTTCAGCTTGGCCATAGCAATCCTCTGCTTGGCGTCAGTGAAGAACCATGGCCTGGGCCACCTTCAGAGCCCTGTGGGGCTCATTACCAGAAGGGCCTGGCCTATGTGAAGTTCCCCTGCCAACTCTGTGACTCATCCATACACTTCCACAGTGATATTTTCAAAGTACAATTATGTGTAGCAGAATGTCTTTTCCATGGCTGACAATGTTGCCCATCTGTGAAGTCATTAAGCTCTTGTGCTCTAAAAGCAGGGAGGAGGTAAACAGTGGCAGCAAATTGGAAACCTGCTTGAATGATGGGAGCCTGGGATTCACACTCTATGCCAGGGCTCTGGATCCCTGATAACCTTCTCTTTAAGGGAGTATGGGAGTTGAGAATCAATGCATGGTTCACCCCTGCAGTTGGGTGCAAACCAGATTGAAAATACACACTGGGGACAGGTGCAGTGGCTCATGCCTGTAATCCCAGCACTTTGAGAGGCCAAGGTGGGAGGATCTCTTGAGACCAGGAGTTCAATACCAGCCTGGGAAACACAGTGAGACCCTGTCTCTACAAAAATAAAAATTAAAAAATTAGCTAAGTGTGGTGGCATGCTCCTGTTGTCCCAGCTACTCAGGAGGCTGAGGCAGGAGGATTGCTTGAGCCCAGGAGGTTGAGGCTGAAGTGAGCCGTGATCATTGCACAACAGCCTAGGTGACAGAGTGGGACACTGTTTCTAAAAAAAAAAATTAAATTAAAAATGAAAATGCACATAGATGAAAGAAGCAGGCTTGGAATTGGAAAACCAGGATTCAAATCTAAGTTCTGCCATGTATTGGCAGTAGCCAAGTCCAGGTTTCCTCCTTAGTAAATTAAGAATTTTATCTTTTTCTCAGGACTGTAGTGAGCAAATGAACATTGTATGTGAGAGTGCTTTGCAAACTATAAGGTACAATATAAATATAATACTTTTTTAAAAAAGGGATGTATAGACAGGTGAGGAAGAAGAGAACCAAATAGAATTGGAAGATCTACTGATCTATTTCCATGTTAATTTGGTGGTGGGGGCAGGGTTAGGAGGGTGGGGCTTGGGGTGAGGGTTTTATCTTTCCTAGTGTCCCAAAAGGCAGGAATCTGCCCATTTACTTCTGTCTTTGTTAAGGTCTACTCATTCTTCTTCCTTCAGCCTCCACAGTCAATCCTTAAGGTTTTCATGCACCTACAATGTACACCTGGTTATGTGTGCACACCTGGCCCTTGGCAAAATTATGGAGAAAGCAAAGTTGTCTATAGTGACCCTAGATATCCCCTTTGGAGTAGTCTTCTCAAAGCAGGTGTAGACATTCCACTTCCTGAGAACAAGGTGCTCATATCCTCTTTCTTCCATCTCTAACCCGAGAAGTAAAGGGCTTGTTATGATATTCCAGGGATATTTGCATTCAGATGGAGGACTCAAGATTTAAGCTATGATGTTGGAATTTCTGGCATCAGTGAACTGGGTGGAAAAGTGTAGAATCTGATCTTTCTGGTATCCTTGAAACCATAACACACAGTCTTCCATCAGGTCATTGGGCTAGCTTTGTGGAGGAATATTTTCCAGCCCTCAAAGCTGTCATAAATTGTATTATTTACATGATAAGTCCTATGAGATTCTGTGAAACAGATCCAGTTGCATTACTTTGTAGGGATTTTATGAGAATCAAGAAAAGAATGAAGAGAATAAGCTATTGTGCTTTTCACATGATAAGTACTATTGAAACACAAGGGCATTCACATTCCTTATGCTGCCAGAATCTATTCTACAACCAGAAGAAATCTTACAAAAAGCAATTCATCTGTACAGTGCAATGTCTTCAAACTTTAGAATGAATCAGAATCACTTGGAGGGTTTGCTGAGACACAGATTGCTGGGCCCCACCCCTAGAGTTTCTGATTTAGTAGGTCTGAGGTGAGTTGCAGAATTGGGATTTCTATCAAGTTCTCAGATGATGCAGCTGCTGCTGTCAGGGCAACTACACTGAAAACCACAGGTCTTGTGGTTTATTATGGATTTGGAGACAAAGTCTTGCTCTGTTTCCCAGGCTGAAGTGCAGTGGCATGATCATAGTCACTGCAGCCTCCACCTCCTGGGCTCAAGCAATCCTCTCGCCTCAGCTTCCTGAGTAGCTGGGATTAGAGGCATGCACCACCATGCCTCCGCACCTTGCTCTCTCTCTCTCTCCATATATGTATATATACATATATATATTTTGTAGAGACAGAGTCTCACTATGTTGCCCAGGCTGGTTTTGAACTCCTAGCCTCAAGTGATCCTCCCACCTTGGTCTCCCCAAATACTAGGATTGCATGAGTGAGCCACCACACCTGGCCATTATTCTAGTTCTAAATTGTACCATTGCAGAGTTCTAGGATGTCAACAAAGCGTGGCCAGGAAGAGAACCTTGATATTCTGCCTCTTCTTGTTAAATCTTCCTTAGGATGATGACCTTGCCTTTAGCTGTCTCTGGTGAGCTATAATAATTGGGGCACTTTGGAGATTCATGAAGAAGTATTTGGAAGAGGAAGTAAAGGGACTAGAGGGAAGAAACTTCCAAGAAGAAAGGTCTATGGATGATGAAAGGAACCCAGTTAGGCCCAAGGAGCTGGGCATGGAAGCCAAGGAGAGGCCTGATGAAGGGAAGGGAGGCAAGCTATGGATAGAAAGTTCAGAATCCTGCAAGACCTTTTTATACCACTTAAATATTTAGCTTCCTGAGACAAGATGTCCAATCTTCTATCTTTTGGCTACTCTGTCACATCATTAAAGGTCTAGTCTGTCTGTGATGTAGTGTGTTTGCAAAAACTCTCCCATATACCCTGGCATTCTTTGTTAATTGCCATTAAAGTCATGTCAGGTTTTGAAAAATTATGGTGCTCTCGACACTGTTCCCTTTCAGCCTCACGTGTTCCTTGTATTTATCACAATGGAACACTAACAAATATTTATTCAGTTTTATAGACATGTTGACAATAAAGACTACCATGTATGTCTCCCTGCCATGGTGATTATTTTGCTCAATACATGATTGACTGAGATTCTTCAGTGTATTATAAACACACATTAAAAATAGCAACATAAAAAAGATAAAACAGAAAAACGGAAAGTTCCATATTTCTGGATGGAATACTGTGCCAACCTGGTTATTAGGACACGAAACAGATAATCCTTAGTGAGTTGTCTAAGTTTGTATAATGATTCTTCTTCAAATAAGTAGTTTTGGATTGTATAACCTTCCTCTTCAAGTTTCTCAAATTAGAACCTTTTAAAAAGTATTTTTTCCCCTGTGTGTTTGTTCCAATAACCTAGGAAGTATAAAGTTTGGCTATTTTATCAAATTTTCAAACCCACAGTCCAATTCCAATTTTAGCATCCATTTTAACCATAAGCATGAAGCTGCGAGAGGTCACTGCATTTTCATATTGCATTTTTGTCAAACAGAAAGAAAACGTTACTAAAGTGGCCAAGTCCTCTCTACTGTGTTAAAAGGGAGTAGAGGGGTGGTGCTTATTTCACAGGGTCTTATTAGACAACTGAGATTACAAAAGGTCCATATTTTTAATGATTTCCTATTTAATGCTCCACCAAAGTACTGGTTTAAAAGTTTAACAAGCTTATGTCAGTATTAAGGTTTGTGACTTAGTGATTTTTTTTTTAAGTAGTTAGAAAGGTAAACAGGTCCACATACACAGTAGGTGCCAAGTCTGAGAGATACTGGTGCCATTTAAACATCAGTTTTGTTTTGTGAATTAAATATTTAAACAACTGCTCTGAAGAAACAAAAAGGTAACTCTTATGTTTGAACTATAAAATTTCTGACGTTTATTGACTTTCTGGATCTCCCTAACAACTTCCTGTCCTCATAAATTTGCTCCTGTGGTTGATTGGATGCAGATCTGTGTGATTTTTTCATTGCAGCATGTGACTACACCAGTTTTATTTCCAGTAGCTAGCTTATGCTTTTAACCTGGAGATGGCTATGTAGTGGTGTTGACTGAAACCAGTGTTGTGTGGGGTGTGTGTGTGCCTATAATTACATTCAGCATGAGCCACAGGGCTGCATTTATGTGCATGTGTTTAAATATCTATTTCACTATGATCTCTGTCTTGCTTTGGGGTTGTCAGCATTGATTACTGAATCTTAAATACTAAATAAATTAAAATGAAGCAAAATTCAAAGACTTATTAATAAAACCACTGTGTTCAGTCGTTTTGGGACTGTATTTGAACGACAGAATGCACTTAACAAAAAGGAGAGCCATTTGAGTGGATTGTATTAGGTTGATGCAAAAGTAATTGTACCAACCTAATATTTTAATTGAGGTGGTGAGTTAGGTTCTAAAGTCAGGATATAAAGGTAAAAACTAAGACCAGTCAAAGGAGGGACGGACTCCTGCCAGCACCACTTAAGTGGCTCCCTCCGTCTCTCTGTAACTGAGTATATTTAAATTCACATAAGTTATATGATTTAACTTGATGGTATGTGTCAGAAGCTCTGAAACAGTATTTTAAATGTTTGCAATACATAAACAAGATGGGTGATATTATTTCTGTTTTAAAGGTGAGAAAACTGAGGCCCTAAGAGGGTAAGTGACATCCCCCAAACAACATAGCTAGTAGCTGGCAGAGCCAGGATTTGAGCCCAGTTCTATGTGGCTCCAAAGTCTAGGCTCTCCAATATGCCATCCTAGAATGTGAAGAACTCTTAGAGATCATGTTTTATAACCAGTTTATTCCACAGATGGGAAACTTCAGACTTATTCCCTCCTTTCCGTCAGCATGGATAATGGGGTGTTGACTGCATATACTAGACTCTGCCAGAATTTCCCAACTCTGGAAGTGGAGAGTACTTGATGCATCAGAGAGTGATGGATAAGATTTAAGAATTGGGTCAAAGGGGATGGGAATGAACCAGTTAAAGCAATTGGAATTACTTTGTCTGATGTGAAATGTAAATCCTGTTCTTCGAGTGAACAGTCACTTGATGGAGGATAAAGACCAGCTGGACTCTATGCAATGAGGCCGAAGCAAGAAGAAAGGACTTTAAATTTTGCTGGGTGAGGCCTAAGTCAGTTGTAATGGAGAAGTCCTGATGGTGGTGGGGGATGGCAGTGGATGGGGAGAGTAGTGAGTTAGCACCATGGGGTAGAGGACCTCACTAGACAGGGAGCTGCCCTCTCCCGGCTTCCTGTTTTCCCTGCCCAATCTCAGAGTAGCGCTGCCCTTCAGAATAATTAAAGAAATTCATCAACAAATCTTTTATTGATTAAGACAAAAAGTGACATCTTCTTAATGGACCCATCAGACCCTTTTGTACTCTACAAATCTTTTCACCCTCTGATCTACCTTGCCCACTAAGGTTAGAGCTATTTTCATGAAGTACAACTGATACCATTTCTCTGCTCAAAAATGACCCAAAGCAGCCTAAGCAGCTGTTTTCAAAGTGTGGTCTATGATCCCCCAGATGTAAGGTGGCCAGTTGTGGCAAATAAAATACAGAAAGCCCAAGGAAATTTGAGTTGAGTTTCAAATAAACAGCTTTTTTTTTTGTAATTTATTTTTATTTTTTTTAGTGTAAGTATGCCCCATGCAACATTTGGGTATCCTGTATTTTATCTGGTAACCCTACCTGGGGGACCAAAAGCCCTTTCTTTGAGGTCAAGACTATTTTCACGGTAACATTAAGACTTATTTGTCTTCCCTAATGTGTTGACATTGCACTGATGGTACAAAATCAACAGTGTTTAAAACTGCTGGTGTCTTAGCATGAATCAGGGCAGTGACACCAAAGTGTACTAGTAGGTGGACGCTGCCTTATTCTCTGTCATGCACTCACAGTAAAAAAAAAAAAAAAAAGCCAGTTTTACTTAATAATCTCCTTGATGAAGCAGTAAAATAATTAACTTTATTAACTCTTAATCCTTGGGTAGATGTCTTTTTAATATTCTGAGTAACAAATTAGGACAAATGCATAAAACATTTCTGCTGTATACGACTGCCTCGCTTGTGTGATGGTTTGAGGTAGGAGGCTGAATGGCTTACTTTTTCGTGGAACACCATTTTCACTGAAAAACTATGTTTATTCAGACCTAAGTATTTGGCAGTTATTTTCTCGAAAATGAATGAAGTAAGCCTGTTACCTTAAAGAAAATCTTGACAGTGTTTGTGCCAATTACAAAATTTCAGCTTTCAAGTGAAAATTAGAGTTTTGAAAAAACTTCTATCTACCACAGAGAGCTTGACAGTTTCCCAATACTTAAAGACTTTCTGATGAGATTGATGGTGATAACAATGAATGTGGCTTTTTGATATGGTATAATGAAATGTGTCAACATTTGGAAAACCTGTGTAACTCAGTGAACCAGGATTTTCCAAATGACCAATGCATAATGTTACCAAATCATGCATGGGTAAAAGATCCATTCAAACTGTGAAATAGACTGATAGAATTTAATGTAACATTGTAAGAAGTTTCACTGACATGGTTTGAAATTACACATTTCAACTAACTTTTAAAAGTCAAGTTTTGGCCTCATGGCAAAGAATAATACCCACGATTATCTGAAAAGGCGATTAAAACAGTCCTCCTTTTTCCAACTATATACCTGTGTGAGGCTGAATACTCTTCATGTACTTCAGTCCAAACAGTCTATCACTACTGATTGAATGCAGGAGCACAAAGGAGAATCCAGCTGTCTTCAGCTAGAGAGTAAAGAGATTTTCAAACAATGAGAACACCACTCTTCTCACCATTTTGTTCTGGAAAACAGTTACTTTTCATTTTTAAAAGTATGTTAGAACACGTAATGGGCTGGTAACTATTTTCAAGTGAATTATAAATGATTTAAAAAAATGTTCTACGCTGGGTGCAGTGGCTCATCCCCGTAATCCCAGCACTTTGGGAGGCTGAGGCAGGAGAATGATTTGACAAAGTGAGACCCCATCTCTACAAAAAAATTTTTAAAAAGGTTGCAGTAAGCTGTGATTGTGCCACTACACTCCACCCTGGGTGACAGAGTGAGACCCTGTCTCTGAAAAACAAAAACAGAAACGAAAAGCTCTTTGTTAGGAGTCTAGAGAGGTCCTGAGATTTAAAAAAAAAAAAAAAATTCAGAACTGCTGGTGTAGGGTAACACCTAGACTGCTGAGCCAGACACTAGGGTCCTGACACCAGCCACTCTGTGCTGCCTTTGCAACCTTCCTTATCGCCACTATCTCCTAAGTCCCCCTAGGTCCCAGCCTAACCATCTACTTATTAATTTCTGCATGTACTCTGGACTTCTCAGCCTGACTTTGTGCATGCCATTCCTCTACTTGGAACACATGTCCCCACCCACTTAATCCGCCTGTTCTGGTGGTTAGTGGGTCAAGGCTATCCCCTCTTAGCACCAGGACCTGTGGATGGAGGAACTCATTCAAACCCAACTTCACAGTTTGTTTAAGGATATGTTCTACATATACCCTTCGGGATCTGTTTATCTTCTTTAATTAGAATTCCTGGTGTGCAAAGGACCCAATTTTCCCTCTGTTTTATATTTTTACCATCTCAGGGCCAAGTGTGCTACCATAAACTTTACCGGATTTTTGTAAATATCAGCTGACAATTTCTGGTGATCTATATGGGCTTTTATGATCCTGTGCAGATTAATCAGAGTATTTAGTGCCCGCTGTGAGCATAACACTTAGCAGCGGGGGGAAGGGGTTAAGGAGGTGATCCTTGCTTAAGGACCCACACTGTGGTTGGAGAGACAGGATTTATAGCCAAGAAGCAATCACACAAGACACAAGAATGTATGTCATCAAAGGGAAAGCCAGGTGCTGCAGGCCTTTAGGGAAGGGGAGGTAGGGGTGGGGGCACACCAGTGTCCATAGCAGCAGGAGTGATCAGAGAAGGCTTCTGGAGGAGGCAGAGACTTGACCGAGGCTTGTTCAATGGAGAGGGGTTAGTGAGAGGTCAGCAAGTCAGCAAGGTAGGGATTCCAGGTCAGTGAATAAACAGGAGCCAAAGCAGAGAGTCAGAAATGAGCACAGCATGTTCACAGTCTAATGAGGAGACTGCAGACCACAGTTGAAAGTGAATGGTGCGAGATGATAAGGTTGAATGCTAGTCAGAGGAGTTTAGGTTGAATGTGGAAGGAAGGAGGAAGCAGATATATTTTGGTTAGGGAAGGGACATGGTGTGTTTTGAACAAGATGGATTATTTGTGGGAGGAAAAATAGAGAATGGGCATCTTGTGCATGACCTGGGGTGTGAGATGGTGAGGTTCTGGATTGGGCCATCAGCACGGTTTTTTGAAATGCAGTGCATGCAGGTAACCATGTCTAGCATGTCAGCTCAGTGCCTTCAAGTGGGAGTGCTTTATAAATAAGGTCATGGAGATTAAGACCCCACAATAGTGTGTTAGCAGCATAATTGGGTTGTAACACATGTAGCTGATTCAGAGCTGAAATCTTTTGTTTTAGCCTTTCCTCATGTCTTGTTGGCTCAGCCACTAAGTAATTGTGTGTGGTTTTGGGCAAGCTACTTAATTCCTCAGTGTCTTGGTTTTGTTGTCTGTAAAATAAGGTTTTCTTTTTTTTTCTTTTTTTTAAAGAGTCTTGCTCTGTTGCCCAAGCTGGAGTGCTGTGTACGATCTCCGCTCACTGCAAGCTCCGCCTCCCAGGTTCAAGCGATTCTCCTGCCTCAGTCACCCAAGTAGCTGGGACTTAAGGCGCATGCCACTACCCCTGGCTAATATTTGTAATTTTAGTAGAGACGGGTTTCACCATATTGGCCAGGCTGGTCTCAAACTCATGGACTCAAGCCTGCCTTGGCCTCTCAAAGTGCTGGGATTATAGGTGTGAGACACTGTGCCTGGCCAAAATGAGGGTTTTATAGTACCTCACAGGCTTGTTATGAGAATTAAATGAGTTAGTACATATAAAGTGCCTACCCTAGAACCTGGCACACAGGAAGACTTTAAAAAATCTTATTATTTATTTATTCAGTAGTTTGCATTATCATGGGGATAGAAATATTTAAATTACCCAGTGGGCCAACGCATCCGGAGCTGTGCTGAATCAAGTCCCTCACAAAAAAAAAAAAAAAAAAAAAGGCTTGCTGGAGACATCGCCAAGATGGGACTCATTCAGAAACTGGGATGGAATGTCAGAAACTCCAATTCAAGGCTGAGCAGTGGCTCATGCCCATAATCCCAGCACGCTGGGAGGCTGAGGCAGGAGAACTGCTTGAAGCCAGGGCTTGCACGTTACAGTCAACTATGATCACACCACTGCACTCCAATCTGGACAACATAGTGAGACCCTGTTTCTAAAAATAATTAAAAAACCCAACACCCTCCTGCAATACCATAAACTTGTTAAGACCTAATGCACAAAACCTGGAGATCCAAACCACAATTTAATCATATCACTTTTGAGCTAAAACACCTTCACTGGCTCTCACTGCCAAGAAATTGAATCTCGTCTTCTTAGCCAGCCAGCCTTCCTCCACAGATCTGGGTTGGCCTTTCCAGCCTCTTCCTCCTCTAGCCCAGGTGGTCTTTGCCTCAACCACACTGTGCTCCTGGTCATTTCTGAACACACCCATCTTGCACTTCAGTCTCCCCTGTGTCTTTGCTCTTACCCCCAAAGCTCATTCCTCATACATCATGTATGCCCTGTAAAAGTAGTCACCTGTTTTTAATAGACTTTATTTTTTTAAGAGCAGTTTTAGGTTTACAGAAAAATTTTGCAGCAAGGACAGAATTCCCATATATTCCCTCCCCCAACAGTTTCTCCTATTAACATCTTGCATTGGTGGGCTACACGATATACACAGTTATAACACTGGTACACCCCAGTGTTATAACTGATGAACCAATATTGTGGTACTACTATTAACAAAAGTCTATAGTTTGCATTAGGGTTTATGCTTTGTGGTGTACAGTTCAATGGGTTTTTGACAAATGCATAATGTCCTATATCCATCATGGCAGTATCATAAAGAATAGCTTCACTGCCCTAAAATTCCCTGTATGCCACCTATTCATCCCTCTTTCTCCTGGTCAGTTTCTAAGAATCAGTTCAAACGCCCTCTCTTCTGTGAAAACATCTCAGTTCCCTCAGTTACAATTAATCTGTCTGATGCTTGTATAGTGCTTTTTCATACTTGTTATAGCTGTTATGTTTGCATGGTATGAAAGAAGTATACACAGCTGGGCGTGCAGTGGCTGACTGCTGTAATCCCGGCACTTTGGGAGGCCGAGACAGGCATATCACCTGAGGTCAGGAGTTCAATACCAGCCTGGCCAACATGGTGAAACCCCGTCTCTACTAAAAATACAAAGATTAGCCGAGGGTGGTGGCGCACGCCTGTAGTCCCAGCTACTCAGGAGGCTGAGGCAAGAGAATCTCTCTTGAACTCAAGAGGCGGAGGTTACGGTGAGCCGAGATTGCATCACTGCATTCCAGCATGGACAACAGAGTGAGCAAGACTCTGTCTCAAAAAAAAAAAAAAAAAAAAAAAAAGAGTATACACACTTTTCTTCTGTCATTAGATTGTCCTTGAGGAAGGAACTGTGCCACAGATTTGTCCTGACATCTAGACCAGACCCTTAGTCTTAACTGGTGCCTTATGAATGCTGGCGGCACTGAACTGAACCATGAGCAAATATGGTTTGGCTCAGTCATCCACTACATACAGTATTTTTCCCTCTAGACAGGAGCTGCTCTTTGCAAATCTCCCCCACCCTAAATCCGAGCCAGCGAAGGTATCATAAAACAAACTTGCTCACGGGATTTTGTAGAAAAGGCCTCAAGAGGCAAGGCTTTAGACCAGGACTTCTGAAAGTGACATGTGTACTTGTGAATTTCATACATGCTCCTTGGATGGGCAGTTTCTTTGGAGGGAACCGTCTTCTATCCCTTCAGATTTTGGATCAGAAGCAGCCATAGGAGAGGTGGCCCAGGCCAGCTTTATATTGTCACTAGACCATAGGGCGATTTCTCGCCTCGCCAGTCTCCAAAAACAAAGCACAAAAAAGGACAAGAGCCTGGTTGTTTTCACCTCACAGACCAGACACCCCCTCAGGAAGGCCCCTGGAGAGTCTTCTCTCTGGTCCCCAGTCTCTCTGCCCAGGTGCCCCCCAACAATTGAGGATGACTAGTGTGTCCTCTGGGTAAGGAGCACCTTCCCATAAACACTTATTTTTCTTAATTCACGCTGAGTTTTACTTTATTTTGCTTTAAAGTCACTGTTCTGAAACGTTCTAAAACGCGGTAGGAACATGCAGATCGGAACAAAAGCAAATAAATCGAACCCTGTGAAGTAACAAAGCAGACGCCCTTCTCCTAACACCCAGCACAAAGCTAAATGAAAAATATCAGTCATCCACTAGATAAAGTATTTTCCCCTCTAGACAGGAGCTGCCGTTTGCAAACCTCCCCTACCCTAAATCCGAGCCAGCGAAGGTATCAAAAAACAAACTACTCCCTTCAGCTCCCCAGACTGGAGGCAACAGTTTCAGCAGCACCGTCTATTTCCTTGAGCAACACGAGCGGTTTGAAAGACCTTGGCCTTGACTTCCCTGTACCTGCCTCCAAACACACATGGGGGCGGGGTGGGGTGGGGGGAGATATTGGCCCCCATCCCCGCTGCCCTTCGCTACGCCAGGCCAGGCGCAGGGCAGCGGAGATGATGGGGGGCGCCCTGGATTCGCGGTTCCAGCTGCAGGCAGTTACCTGGGGGAGTGAGTGCTCTCTACAGAGCCGGGCTACCCCATCCCCCCGATTCCAGAAAAGGCCCGAGGAAAGGAGGGGGCGTCTGTCCCGCTCCGGAGCAGCCAGGGAGCCCGACCGAGCCGTGACGAGGGTGCGCTGGGAGACCGCAGCCGCTACCGCCCGCTAGCACCTGTGCTCCCAGGGGGCGGGGCCTCCTCCAGGTGTGCTCAGAGGGAGGCCGGCTCGGAGTCTGGGCGGGCGCTGGAGCCAGAGCTTTTCCCCCAGCCCAGAAATGCGCGGAGAGGAGCGGTTCATCCGCACCCCAGCGCCGCGCGAGCCACTGGCGCCGCCCGCCTCCTCCGGGTCCCGAGGGGAGAGCGCACCGTGCGGCGCGGAGGGGGTTAACCGGGCAGCCCTCGGCTGGAGCGCGCTTAACCCTTTGGAGCCCGCAGGTCAGCCAGGCCAGGCCGAGGTGGCGGCACCCCGAGTCCCACGCGGCGGCCACCCCGAGCGCGCAGGCGGTGCCGGGCAGAACCACGCGACGGG
>NW_016814745.1:1205637-1278695 GCF_001698545.2 Rhinopithecus bieti | reverse complement strand
ACCGCGGCGGGCGGGCGGGTGGACGGGCGGGCATGGGGGGCGCGCCAAGCGGCCCCGGCGGCCGGGCCGGCATCACCGCGGCGTCTCTCCGCTAGAGGAGGGGACAAGCCAGTTCTCCTTTGCAGCAAAAAATTACATGTATATATTATTAAGATAATATATACATCGGATTTTATTTTTTTAAAAGTTTATTTTGCTCCATTTTGAAAAGAGAGAGCTTGGGCGGCGAGCGGTTTTTTTTTTTAAATCAATTATCCTTATTTTCTGTTATTTGTCCCCGTCCCTCCCCACCCCCTGCTGAAGCAAGAATAAGGGCAGGGACCGCGGCTCCTACCTATTGGTGATCCCCTTCCCCATTCAGCCCCTGCCCCAACGCCCAGCACAGTGCCCTGCACACAGTAGTCGCTCAATAAATGTTCGTGGATGATGATGATGATGATGATGAAAAAAATGCAGCATCAACGGCAGCAGCAAGCGGACCACGCGAACGGTGAGCAGCCAGAGCCCGGGCACCCGCTGCCAAATCCGATCCTGTCATAGTCCTCCAGCCCCCTCCCCCTTCCCCGCGGCGCTGGGTGGGTTGAAGGGGTTGGAGAGGGTGCTGCCAGCTCGGTGTCGTCTACACAGAGAGGGGACATGCGTGACAGCCACTCCGCACTCCCCTCCAGGCCCTGAATGTCAGAGTTAATTCTGCATTTGTGGGGTGGGGGCGGCCGTGGAGTGTGTGGAGCGCCGTGCAGCCGGAGGGGCGGCGAATCGGGGTGATTCGGGTACAGTGTCCTCGGGCTCAACTTTCCTTCAACGCCCCCGAGCGATGGCAGGGGGGCCGCAAGTCTTCAGCCGGAGCCCCCTTGCCAGCCTCTTCTCGCCTTCCACTCCTCCCCCGCCCCCTCGTTGACTAGGAAGAAGGTCCCTGGTGGCATCCGGAAAATTCTAGGATTGCCCGGTTTCGCCCTCCGTGCCGGTGGGTGAAGCACATCCCTCCCCTCGCGGGGGAGGCCCGGCCTCGGTATCGGGGGAAGGGGCTCGGGTGGAGCGTGCGTTCCCGCTCCCGTCGCCGGCTGTGCACACGTCGGTAACCTAGCAATGCCCGGGGAGCCGCTGCCGCTGTGGGGCTCCCCTCCCCAGCTCTGGCCCGGGCACCACGTGCAGCTTCCACGCCGGCCGGGCTGGGTCGAGGAAGGATGGAACAGCTCCTGGCCAGCCCTCCCTTTTGGAGACCGCCAGTGCCCCCCAACCCCGGTCGGCTGTAAGCCTTTCCGGGTGAGCGCTCCCCTAGGGAGAAGCTTGACATGACTCGTTCCCCGTTCCAATTGCCCGCTGCTCACCCGCTTTGCCCCCTTCTCAGGCTTTCAGACCCGTGCTTGCTTTGACTCTTTACTTAGCAATAATTGGCTTTACAAACGCCCATCCCTCTACCTTTCTGCCATCTCTCTCACTTTGACTTCTGCTTCAGTGAGGAGACTGTGGCGGAAGGCGGCAGGTGCCTGGGAGATCTGCCTGGGAGGTGGCCTGACCCAAAGCTGGTGGGGGCTTCGCATAGGGAGCCTCGTTGGGTTTCTGCCTTGTGTACACCTGGATGCCAACCTACATGGAGATAATTCCCTCTTAGGCCTGGAGGCCCCTGGCATAATCCAGTCAGTCTATCCTAGGTGCAGGGGTGCAGGCTGACTGCCTTGTCTGTCTCTCTGGATGCTGGCTTGGCTGATGCTGCTGCAATTTAAAATGCAAAAAAGCCCTAAAGATGTTTGCTGTTTTCGGAAGCCTGTGGAGGAAATGAGTCCCAAGCATCATGAATTTTCATTTGCAGGAAGTGTCAGTGCATAATCTAGATATTTGTTATGGGGTTTTTGGTATTGCCTGGGTGCCTATGGAAGATTTCTTTTCCGTACTGAAAAAAAAAAATGCATTTGTGGCTGTGGAAAGACGTTGGAGTAACACTCTGAAAATGATTAAGACTATTGAATTATTGGTACTACCTTTTTTTTTTCTTGGTGAATGTGGTAGTTACGTTAGAGAAAAGCTGTTGTATGTATCTGTTAACTCATTAGACATACATGGGTTTTACAAATCAGAGATGTGGATTAAATGCGGGAATGACCTCAGTTTTGTCAGAAGAAATGCACTAAAAGACCCTTTGTGAAGACATGATGTGAAGGAGAACTAACCCCACTAGGTGTGATGCAGCAGTGATCCTGTGTGATTGACACTGAGACGAGAGCTCGTGGACTTTTCTTGCCTCTCTAGCTGATTAAACCCCAGCTTGTGAAAAATAGGACAAGAGATTCAAAATGGAAATATAGGAATAAATGATTTCCCTGTTATTGATGGGAGACAACCTTTGATTTTTTTTTTCTCCTACACATTGGATCCTCATTTAAAAAAAAAAATCTTTGTTTTTCTCCTTCTCCCCAGAGGCAAACTATGCAAGAGGCACCAGACTCCCTCTTTCTGGTGAAGGACCAACTTCTCAGCCGAATAGCTCCAAGCAAACTGTCCTGTCTTGGCAAGCTGCAATCGATGCTGCTAGACAGGCCAAGGCTGCCCAAACTATGAGCACCTCTGCACCCCCACCTGTAGGATCTCTCTCCCAAAGAAAACGTCAGCAATACGCCAAGAGCAAAAAACAGGGTAACTCGTCCAACAGCCGACCTGCCCGCGCCCTTTTCTGTTTATCACTCAATAACCCCATCCGAAGAGCCTGCATTAGTATAGTGGAATGGAAGTATCCTTTTTTTGGGGGAAGTCTCTCATTTTCTCTTTTACCATCTGTTTTTTTAAAAGGATTTGCTTTCTGAAGTGACACAAAGCTGTAGCAGTCTGGAATGCGAGTAACAGAAGTTGTATATAAGGGGTTTCATTGTATATACCTTCCTGTCTCCTCGGGTTGCAGAGGGGTGGCTGTATGGGTATATTTAGCCCACTGTCTGGGTGTGTGTATAGTAGTAGTAGTGGGGGGAGGGAGTGACAGCCTGAAACTTCACAGTGGTAGATAATTAAAATGTGAAACCAACTTTTGGTCATTGGACATTAGATGGTTAGTTTTAAATTCAGTGTTGTTTTTGGGCAATAGCATGCATTGAACCTATTGCAAACAAGGTATACAGATTAGAAAAAAAAAACTGTATGAGACTCTACTTGAAGGGAATACATTTTTGACCTTTAGTAGAATCTTCTCATTCTGATGTTTGAAATTTGCTTCTGCAACTACAGTTAATGCTAAGGTTGCTTCTAGTCTGACATTTGGTGATTCTAATTATTCAGGTAGCTACAGATATGAGCACATGCTTCCTAGGGAGAGATTACTTTTGATTTTTTTTCTCTGATCAATGCTATAACTTCCTGGAATTTCCTTTTGACAAGTTCCAAAGAAACATTTGGAACATGAGCATGAGGGAGCCAGTGAAGGGAGAGTTTCGTGTGTGCCTCTTCCTCCTGAGCCCTTATGAGTTATAGAACAGCCCTCTCAGTGGAGGAATTTGCAGTTGCTGTCTTTATAAAAAATTCTGTCTATGTCCTTGGACTGGAGTTACATTTCTGGGTGTCTCCTCTGTATTTTTAAAATTGAACTCCAAATGCCCCAGAATGGCTGTCATGTCCCAGATCTTGGAAAACGATTGTGCTTCAGCCTGCTTAACCCCTTCCCTAAATCTGGAGGCCAACCTCCAGTTACTGCCACTCTTTAGAGAAGGTTGACTGAGGCCTTCTTTCTGAGCAAATGGCTTTTTAATTAGGCAGATGATTCATTGGTCTGGGTAAAATAAAGCATTTCCTTTCCCCAGAAGTGTGTTTGGAACTTACAGGGGCCTTAGAGCAGTTCCTAACTACAGGAAGGGGTGTCAATATAGGAATTCCCACCACCAGGCCTAGAAGGATGGAGGTGCCACGACAAAAGGGGAGCATGTTGGCAGCCAGCTAGAAAGTGGAGCTGAAATCCCCTTATAATTTGAGGATCCAGCTCGGCAGCTATTTGCATGCCCTCTGTCTTTAGTTGGCTCTTTTCTCTGCTAATGGACAGGAGTTAAAATGAGGTAACTGTCTAGAAAGATTCTGGAGAGAGCAGCCAAATGCTAGGGTAGGATTTGAGGGGTTCTCGTGTGCTTTTTCATTTTGCAACAGATGTCCCTTCTCTAAAGTGAGTTATAGTGTCTCTCACATAACTGGGGTTGTGTGTGTGCATTTTCTCTTGAGGTTCTCTAGTCTGAGAACGAGGAGGGAGTTGGGTAAGCCAGCATGTGGGCCAGTGGCATTGCTAGAGTCATGACAATGGCTGTACCTTGCCAGGAATATCTCCTCCTCCTCGGATTGGCTTGACATGACTCTGAGTAAGCAGAGACCTCTTTGTGGGGTCACTACTTTTGTGTGGAGTAGGTGGGAGGCCTAATGCTGTTTCTGTTTGTGCACAGTGATGTGTACATAGCAATTTTTGCATACAGAGTGAATTCCTGGATCACACTGCTGTCTCCCTTTCCCAGTTGCCAGACACGTGTGTACAGGAATTAGGGGATGTGGCTGCCAATTCAGGGAGAAGTCTGTTTACAAATGGGACAGTTTGTAAAATAGATAGATCCTTAAGTGATATATGATTTTTTTTTTTTTTTAATGATAGTTTCCTTCTAATTCAGGGAGCAGGCTATAGAAATACTTTCCATCCAGGGCCTCTCTGTCAGGCCCGGTCCCAGTGGGAGAGCAAGGGTCGTTTGTTTTTACCCATAGGCATGACAGAGTGTCCTGCCCCCTGGAGGAGTGAGGGATGTTCTCTTTATCAGAAGGAATTGTTGGGATCAGACCCATCTATTTCTCTATTGCTCTGTTCTGCTTCACTTGTGAATATCTGATGGCGGTGAGATGGTATCCACTTGCACCTAGAGACTAAAACTGGACCAGCATAAAGAAAAAAAATACAACTTATATTTAGTCTCCCTGAACAGTGTTAGTATTTCTCAGATGTGCTAGTTTATCATTTAGGTACTGGGAAATTGAAAAGGAAGAATACCTATTACTTAGGTATTGGGAAATTGAAAAGGAAGAATGGAAGAAAGAGGGAGGGAAGAGACTATTGTGTTTCTATAGAGAACAACATTGGGGCCCTTGACTTTAGATTTCAGTGGGGACCTGCGAAAAGGAAAAATGGAAAGGGAATTCTGAAGTCTTACGGTGGTCTGTCTGAAAGTTGGATCCCTGGGTGAAAAAGATTTTATAATATTTGATGAGTTAAGAGAAACAATGTGAATTAAAGCTGACTGGCTTAAAAAAATAAACCCATCAAAATTAGTAAGGGAGTAATGTTATTCATTGCCTTTTTTTGATGAGTTATGAAAGCTCTTCGAAGATGAAGGTTTTATGAAACTCAAGATCTCTCCAGAGGCCGGGCATGGTGGCTCACGCCTGTAATTCCAGCACTTTGGGAGGCAGAGGTGGACGGATTGCTTGAAGGTCCGAGTTTGGAGGACCAGGCTGGGGGCAACTTGGGGCAAAACCCCTGTTCTACTAAAAAAAAAAAAAAAAATCCAGGGGCATGGTTGGGGCACCTGCCTGTAGTTTCCAGCTTTACTTTGGAGGCTGAGGTTGGGAGGATGGCTTGGAACCTGGGAGGTGGGAGGTTTCAGCAAGCTAAGATTGTGCCGGTGCACTCCAGCTTTGGTGACAGTAGACCCCATCTCAAAAAAAAAAAAAAAAAAAAAAAAGATATCTGTAGAGGGTAAAGAATATTTGTTTCACTGTGGCATTTTTTTGGATTTCCAGGAGTATGTCAAGTATGTCAGGATGAATAGAGAATAGTCTGTTTGTATCTTCCAGTTTTAAGTACCTTGAAGTGTTTAGTTAAACCGTGGCCTTGCTTCTTGTGGGTGAGTGTATAGGCGAAGCACTGTGGTAAAATCACGCCCAGGCATTGCAGGTGAGGCTGGTGCTCACGAAACCTTGCATTTGGAAAGGCTGAAAACCCAAAGAAGAAAAACAGTCATTTTGGCAGATGTCAAATTTTGTATTGCCAGTTTTGACAGTGTCTCTTAATAACACTAGAATGTTTAGGCAAGTATCTCTTGAAGGCTGATCTCAAAGTGATTCTTCCAGACAGACCACCGAGATTGAGAAATGTTAAAGCCTACTTTGAATGTGTCTGGTGCTGATTTCTTACGGCTTTTTAATTTAATTTGTTTACAAATTGAGCACAGTAACAGCATATTATAAACTGAGCTCCAGTCCAACTCTAATCTGAAACAGTTATAGCCATCGATTCCTCTAGCAGAGAAAGCAGAGGCGGGAGCTGAAGCCTGGCTCGCTGCTGATCACATCTGAGGTATTGGAATATGCCATGAGAAAGTCACAGGTAGAATGGAGAAGGTCCTGGTGGCTTGGCCTGGCCCAATCCAGACAGGCGAACCCTGCCAAGAATAAATAGCCCCTGACAAAATGGCTCTAACACATGGAGGCAAGGATCTGCAGAAGACATTTATCCCATGATTTCTCTGTGTCTGCCACAGCCGGGAACTTAGTAAGGCTCCTGTCGCTTTTAAACTTGTAAGAAGCAGAAACCTGGTTCACACAGTGCCCTAATTGGATGTACTTTTAGGTTTTAATATACAGTGTACAGCAGAAGAATGAGTGTAACATGATCCTTGCAACAGAAGAAAAGGACACGGAGAGGTCATTTGATAGGAGGCTCCACTGTGAGATGACCACCAATGATTACTTCTGCCGAAAACCTAGCAGTCACAGCAGTCAGCCGAAATAGGATTTGTGTATGTCATTTTCGTTTTAAAGGTGCTTCAAAAGTGGTGTGATTGGGAGTGTGATGAGGGACATGGTTTACGTTTCCATAACACGTATATACCTTAACACATTTTTTCAGACCATTTGACATATTTATATTATTGGCTATTTTTGCCAATTGTGTGGCCTTAGCTATTTACATCCCATTCCCTGAAGATGATTCTAATTCAACAAATCATAACTTGGTAAGTGTCCTTAGAGTTCCTGCTGGTCCTGGTATATGGCTATCATTTGGTTCTCTACTTAAACTAGCAGCTGGCCTTCTGGGTAGTTGAAGTTTACAGCCATGCATGTCGTGTTTCTTGGAGCTTTGCAACAGTGTTTTTTTTTTTTTTGTTTGTTTGTTTGTTTTAAACTGTATTCTCAAATTTATACTGAATGAAAGTATTTAAAGTTATGAATCTTTCATAGATATGGAATTTCATGGAAGAGATTTGTAGCAGATTTTAAAATAACTGTTCTCTCCACATAAGTTTTTGCCTACCATTCTTTTCCTGATAATGTTAGCTTTTTTCTTTTTCTTTTTCTTCTTTTTTTTTAAATCTAGTGTTCTTGGGAGTGGTGGGTACTTTGGTCAGTTGTTCTGGTAAGTAGAGAATTATTGTAGACTTTGTACATGAACTGTTTTTAGAGAAGTGGAATATAACAAAACTAATACATCTACATAGAGCATAATTTGAAGAACAATACATGATATTATTGGATACATGATATAATATTAAAGATTCTACTCCACATCCTATGAAATGCCCCAAGAGAAAATGATTGTATGGTTAAATAAATCAGGATGCTTCCATATACTTTGCTGCCTTCTTAAAGATTTGTAGTGCACATTAGCTTAGTAAAAGCTTTGGGAAATTCTGCAGTTAAAAAACAGGTTTCCTTTTGTTTAACTCAGCTAGTCCCTGAAAGTAATCAGTCGTGAATTCTTTAAACATTTTTTTTTTTTTTTTTTGCAAAAGAGTTTAACATCATGGAACCAGTGATCCATGGAACTTCCTCTGGGAAAGGTTGATATAGTTTTTGAAAAAGCACTAAAGAGTACTAGACTGGGACTAAGATCTTGTCCCACTCACCTGTCAACTAGCTGTATTTGGGATCATTTCTCATACCTTTCTGCATTGCCGTGCAGCCACCTGGCAATTAGGAGGATTGGGTAAGAAGATCGCTAGGATCGTTTTTACCTCTGACATTCTGCAATCTTTCTTTGATGATTCAGAAGCCATTTCAGGATTTTTCTGGTGCTGCAGCATCCTTCTTGCAAGGATTGATTTTTTGCAATCAGAAGCCTTGCAGAATGGGAGATGAAGGGGAGCCCATGTCGGATAACAGGAAACTCAATTGTTTTTCTTCTCTTCTCTTAGCTGGTTCCGTTTGTTTTTGGCTTCTCATGTTGAAGCTCTATTTTAGCAGGGCTGGATGTTCCTAACTGAGCGAGTGTTGTAAAGGCAAACACACTAGGCTCTCCCTTGTGTGGGAGAGCTCTGCTGGCTTCTGGAGATAGTGAAATTATGCTCTTGTGAATAAGCCTTAACGATTTATGTACAGGATTTCATGTTACATTTAAAATGTTGTGGCACATTTCAGATGTAATGTGATGTCTATTTGTATGTGGGCTTTAGTAGTTTGATATCTAGAGAATTTTCTAAAAATTTTGGGAATTGATGCTACAAATACAATTATAAATGGGAGTTGGATAACCACATAAATACTGGTAGTATATATTTGGACAATGCCAGAGATCATCTGCGTAACTTTGGACATTTTACGTAGCTTTTGATTTGTTTGTAGACATGTGGCTTTAGATGGTTGTTTTAAAGGAAAAGCAGAAGTGGTGGAAAGCCTCCCATCAATGGAGATAGATCATCCCAGTCTAGGCCACAGATGGTGTTAGCCTTGTTACCAAATTTAACGACATGGATGGTGACCCAGATTGTTGCTTTTTGTAGCTCAAGAGAACATGATTAAACAAACTTAGAAAATAAATACCTTTCAGAAAGGCAGATTAATTCAGATCAATGGAATAATTAATGTAGCTGCATGTGTAAGCCAATTAATATTCTGAATTTTTCCCAGGGAAATTCAGGGCACTGATATAAGCGCTGTGAGACCATTTGGATTTCTCAGCTAAGAAGTGAGGAAATAAAATACAGGAAATGGATTAATCTCTCCCTTTTGCACCCCCTCTCCAGTGAATCCTTTCTTGACAATTCTTGAGCATTGGACTTTTTTTTTTTTTTTTTTTTTTAGAGGGATATGGCAGTGTGTTAATTTGGCGGGCCTTTCTAAAAGCCAACGTGTATTTCTTTGACCTCTTCACATAATATTCTGAAACTCATGGCATTCAACTTTGTGTCTTGCTTTCACTTCGATGGTTACATGGCCAGATGAGTTTATACTCTGCTTGACTCTTTAAATACTTCCTTTCCCACTGTGGGAAGGGAAGATCTTTGTGGATTTCCTTCTGACTCTAACCAAGGTCCCATGCCATGTTGGTCCTCCCATGAGGGAGCTGGGTTTTTTTTTTTTAAAATACATTTGACCCAATTTGTACCAGAGTGATTGCTCTATTTTTGGGATTGGTTTAGAGGCAGCTGAACGAAGCTTATTTTTCATCTGTAGTAAATACCTTTCATTTAATGTGAATGGTAAAATCAAAGGGCAGACGCTGAAATGAGTTGCAAGGCTGCATGTATCTGGAAGCTACTGGTTTTCTTTGCCTGATAGCTCCATGGGAAAGGTGCATGTTGAGTGTTAGAGTGAGATTCAGGGCCAGCTTTATGTGTGGGGTTTCTGCCTGTTACCGGTTACCTAGTAAAATTATGACTTCTGTTGGGTAAGAAATGTGGCCATCCCCATTGATCCAGTGTGTCTTTGCTCTGGATAGTATGTGACTTAGTTAGTTTTGGGATTTGGAGACTACCTTGGGGGGCAGAAGTTTTCCCAGGCATAGTTTTTGTTCTTTATTATTACTATTTTTTTAAGTATAAACACTCAAGTTTCTATGCAGCTTTAGTTTATGGACTTGCAGGGACTAGTGGAGGCTGGAGTCATGGAAACGGTGCAACTCAGTTCCCACAGTAATATCCCTCCTAGTTCAGTCAGTAGCAGTATTTTCTTAGTTCCATTTACTGAAAGCAAATACCATTGATTTTATTTTATTTTTTTAGCACAGAGGAGGGGAATGCCCTGTATCAAGTGTCAGAGTGGGGATGATTACAATATCATACTTCGCTGTGAAGAAAAATGCTTTGTTTCGTGTCATTCAGTTTCTTATAAGCAAACCAACATGGCTGAACAGTTTTGAGTCTGTGTAATCTGCTCCTGGTACTCTTCCTCCCAATGTCACCTCTTACTTCTCTGGAACGTGGAACTGCTTGAAATTAAAAATGTCCTGAATGGGGATCTTCATCTGCCAAGTCAGACCTTCCTTGATCTCTACTGATGGCTGTACTTACCACTAAACCATCTGCACTAAGTGCCTGGAGGCCAAGGCCCATGGCCCATGCCTCTCTATCCGCTTATCTAGCAAAGTGCCTGATGTACCAGGTGCTTTTTATTTATTTATTTATATTTATTTACTTATTTATTTTTTTGAGGCTCTGTCACCCAGGCTGGAGTGCAGTGGTGCAATCTCGGCTCACTGCAAGCTCTGCCTCTGGGGTTCATGCCTTTCTCCTGCCTCATCCTCCTGAGTAGCTGGGACTACAGGTGCACACCACCACGCCGGCCAATTTTTAGTAGAGACGGGGTTTCACCATGTTAGTGAAGATGGTCTCGATCTCCTGACCTCGTGATCTGCCCGCCTTGGCCTCCCAAAGTGCTGGGATGACAGGTGTGAGCCATGGTGCCTGGCCACCAGGTGCTTTTTAAACTGAACCAAAAGTTTCACTGTCTGTGACCCTTTTCCTGCTCGTCTTCTCATCTCGTTGAGGTTGGGTTTTGAGCCTGTTGACATTTTGCCTATAAAGGCCTTCAAATTCCACTGTCAAGTGACTTTTGCTAGAGAAGTGATCCTGAGGCCTCAGTGGCTACCCATTGCCCAAGGGGGAAAGTCCAGTGTGTGGCCAGGTCCAGCTTGGTCTGGTTCAGCTTTGTTGGGTTTTGTCTCCACTCCTCTCCTTTACAGCCCCATCCATTTGTCCAAAAAAGTTCCTAAACATTCTTCCTTCTCCTACTTGTCCACCCCCTGGCTTCTCTGTTTGAAACATCTCTTCTTTCATACTGCCCTTTCTTTTATTTTTTTGAAACAGGGGTTGCCCAGGCTGGAGTGCAGTGGTGCGATCTTGGCTCACTGGGGTGCAGTGGCACGATCTTGGCTCATTGCAACCTCTTTCTCTGGGACTCAAACAATCCTCCTATCTCAACCGCCTGAGTAGCTGGGACTGCGGGCACATGCCACCACACCCGACTAATTTTTGTATTTTTTGTAGAGATTGGGTTTCACCATGTTGCCCAGGCTGATCTCAAACTCCTGGACTCCAGTGATTCGCCCACCTTGGCCTTCCAAAGTGCTAGGATTACTGGTGTGAGCCACAGCGCCCAGCCTCTACCACCCCTTCTTTACTGTCACTCTCCTTACAGCTGCTCAAAAATAATCTCAGATTACGTTTCTTCTATGAGGCCCTTCCTGACACTGATCCAAACAATCTGAACCTTTTTTGTGTCATTTTGCACATAAAATACCCTGTATTTTTTGTTATTTATATGTACATCTTTATCCTCTCGAGCATCTTCAGAATACAGTTAATAGTGAAGCTTTCTGAATCCCCAGCCATGTCTGATGCAGTGGTAGGGGTATACAGTAGATGTTCAGTAAATAAGTATTGCTGATGCGCACCAAACGAATGGCTCTCCCAGGAGAAGCACCTCCATCATTCCTTCCTCTGAGCCATGTTTCACATTTTCTTGGGTGGCAGGTCCCTCTGTGGATTTCTTGCAGGTCCCTCGCTGGGAATGAGAGGGAAAGTATACATGTTATTCCTGAAAGCTTAGGGTCTGTGGCCCTTCTTGTGCATCTCTGGTTGAAAGAACCCACAGTGCTGTCTTTCACAGCAGAGCAGTCTAGGAGATTTTGTGCTCTGGTTCCAGGGCTCAGAGTAGCAAGAGTGGTGGGACCTGTCTGAGAAGCAGTGCTGGGCTGTGGATGCTTGCCTGTGGGACCAGATGCCTTACAGTGGCCAGGAATGCTGTGGGACAGTCTACTTTGATTGCTTTCTTTCCTCCATGGCTGAGATCTGAGTGTAGTGTTAACTGGTCTTAAAATTCAAGTCCGTTGTATCTGCATGGTCACGTAGTTCAGCATCTCATGGCTTTTGCACTTAGTGGTATGAACCATAATACCTGAAACACAATTTCATAACCTGGCTCCTTGGGCTTAGTCTATACGGTGGAGGTTAGGTCTGTATAATATCAAGACTGCATCTTTGCTTGGTTGTCATCCTGTTGGAACTGAAATTTCTTATTTCTGTAGGCCTAGGTTCTGTCTCTTCTTCTCAGACAGCTCATAGGCTGCTTCTTCCCTTCAGCCTTCTCTGATCCTTGTCCACTTCCTGCCTGCCTACATCTGAGTACTTGCTTTCCCTCTGAACACCCCTGTGCCCAGTCCAACTCTCCTATACAGACACCAGCCCCATTCCCCCAGTTTACAATTGTTATGGGAAGTGGCATGGAGTGTGATGGTCTGCTCATGGGCTGTGGGGTCTGACAGCCTGACTTTTTGGCTGATTAGTTGAGTGACTTTGAATGAAACTAGAATATGAGTTCCTAGAGGCTGAGACTGCAGTCTGATTCGGGTGTATAGTCTTGTGAACTTAATCCTGTGCCTGGCACACAGGAAGCACATCAGGAAATGCACGTCAAACGAGTGAATAAATAAATGAATGACCATACAAGGGCTCCATGGTATATTCTTGTAGATCATTAGTTAATTATCAACAATTGGCTAATGATTAATGTTTGCCTGAGAGGCTGACTTTTTGTCCATTAGTAATGACATCCCAGGAAACACCTGGCAGAGTTCGTCTTTAATTTCAGGATTATATCTTTCTTTCTTGGCAAATTTAACTCTTTATTAAAGAAAGAAGAAAGACAAGTACTTGATACTTTTTAAATCTGTAAGTTATAAACCTGGCTTCTGTGTTCAATGTTGTACATCAGCCACATTGCAGATGATTCTATTTGGATGGGTGTGTGACTATCACCTTTCACATAAAAATTGATTGAGCCAGTCATAGTGGTGTGTGCCTGTAGTCCCAGTTATGTGGGAGGCTGAGGCAGGAGTCTTGGTTAAGCTCAGGAGTTTGAGACTGTAGGGGACTATGACTGAGCCACCGCACTCTAGCCTGGGTGACAGAGCAAGACTCCATCTCCGAAAAAAAAATAAATAAATAACAATAATAATGGTAGAAGGAGAGGCAGCCTCAAAATGACCAGAGTAGTTGGACTTGTGTAGTAAAACTTTACCCAAAGCTGGTTTCCTAATGATACAATGTGAAACAGTCTATGTGCTATACAAATAATTATATCTCTTTTGTTAGGCCTTACATCATTTTGACAAAGGCATTACTTGATTATTTACGGCTTTTCCAAAATAAAATACAACTCTTAATTGAGATTTGTGACTGGGTAAGGTAGCTCACACCTGTAATCCCAGCACTTTGGGAGGCTTAGCATGGAGGATTGCTGGAGGCCATGAGTTCAAGACCAGACTGGGCAACATAGTGAGATTACGTGTCTCACCCCCGCAAAAAAAAAATTAGCTGGGTGTGGTGGCATGCATATGTGGTCCCAGCTACTCAGGAAGCTGAAGTGGGGGCATTGCTTGTGCCTGGGAGGTCAAGATTGCACTAAGCTGTGATTGTGTTACTGTACGCTAGCCTGGGTGACAGAGTGAGACTGTGTCTCAAAAATAAAGAAAAAAAGAAGAATTTAGATTTTTTACTGTTAAAATTCCTTAAGAATAATTCCAGTGGGGGTCCTTGCTCATTTGGTTTGTTTTTTACAATGTGAATATCATTATTTTATAGTCATACCTTATACAATGAACCTCCCCATCTAGACCCTTCACTAGTGAGACTACCTTAGGTTGAGGATATTTGGGTATATTAGAGTATTAGCCAGAACTCTTTGGGTTACAGATTGGGGGAATACAACTCACTCAAACTAGCTTAACTGAAAAAACAGTGTGTATGTATGTGCAATTTATAAACTCAGTTAACCCAAGAGTCCACTGGGTAGAAATGCCATCAGACACAGCTGGAAAGGGGTCTGAAAAGATGTCACCAGGATTCTATCCCTGCCCTGCACCCTTGGGTTTCTGAGCCAGAGTCTGACTGACTTCTAGTAGGTCCGCCTTACCTGTTGCCTGTGTGTACATCTTCCTCAGCTCATTTTGAGGAGGGCATGTGGGGACATGCTTTTCTTTCTTTCTTTCTTTCTTTCTTTCTTTCTTTCTTTCTTTCTTTCTTTCTTTCTTTCTTTCTTTCTTTCTTTCTTATTTACTTTAAGTTCTGGGATACATGTGCAGGACGTACAGGTTTGTTGCATAGGTAAATGCGTGCCACGGTGGTTTGCTGCACCTGTCAACCCATCACCTAGGTATTAAGCCCTGCATGCGTTAGCTGTTTATCCTGATGCTCTCCCTTCCGCATTTCTTTTTCTGTTTTTAGCATTTATTTTAGGTTTGGGGGTACATGTGAAGGTTTGTTACATGGGTAAACACATGTCACACAGGTTTGTCGTACATGTTATTTCATCACCCAGGTATTAAGCCCAGTACCCAATAGTTATCTTTTCTGTTCCTCTCCCTCCTCCCCCCTCCCCCCTCCCACTCAAGTAGACCCAGTGTCTGTTGTTTCCCTCTGTGTGTTCGTAAGTTCTTATCATTTAGCTCCCGCTTACAAGTGAGAGCAATGCATTTCTTTCTTAATCTCAGCTTAAGTTCAGTATTTTAACAATGATTGCATCAGAAACAGAGACCTCTATAGCAGATTGGTGGGTAGTCTTCTTTTTTTAACCTTCCTTATTGGTGTTTGTTTACTTTTTAACTGTCTGACAAATGTGAAAAGTACCCGATATAGGGGGACAGCATGCCCAGCAGTAGAGACACTTGGGTCTTGTTAAATACCAGTGGTGGTGGGGACACTCCCCAACAGACCCCAACAGCTTCTCACCAAGAAAGTTCCTAAGGGAATGGAAGAGGTTCTAGAATTCTGGAGGTGGGGTGTACGGGGAGGGACCATGTGCACTGTTACTGCTGAGTGGACAGATGTGCAGAAGGGAGGGGTGTCGGCGGGTGTCCCTGCCCCAGTAGGGGTGGAGGGCTGGTTAGCGGTTGATCCAGGAGTAGATGTTAGCGTCCCCACCATGCAGCTATAGGATGTGGTCCCCAAGTCCTGTCTGCTCATGTGATGGAAATAAGGAGAGTGGTGGAGGGGTCTTCCTTTTTTAATTGAAATGAGATTGGTATTCTCCCAGCTGGGGTTCCTGTGGGCTGTAAGGGTGTTTGGCTGGGCAGGCAAAGCTGGAAATGGGTGGTATGGAGGAAGAAACAGAAAAGCTGAAGATGGGATGAAGGAGGAACTGCCTGAACTCATCAGTCAGCTCCACACCCCTCCCCGTGTGTGTGTGTGTGTGTGTGTGTGTGTGTGTGTGTGTGTTTGAGAGAGTGAGAGAGAGCTCATGCTCATGGGTGTGTGAGCTGGGGGAAAGGTGGAGGTGGACATTGTTGACACAGACCTTGCAGGATGAAGCCTTCCTCTGGTGGCTTTAATTAAGCAGGGTCCTAGACACTGCCCTGGCTGGGGAAAATGACTTTGTTCTCCAGAACTTCAAAGTGGTTATGTTTGCTATTTTTTTCCTTCCTGCCTGTTAGGTGAGTGGTAGTTTTAGAAGTCACAGGACATCTGTTAAAATTACTGAATGAGTGAACGTGAGGTGAGGCTGGAGGGAATCAGGCTGACCCGAGGGAGGGCGGGGAGGCAGGTGCAGACTGCTCAGGGAGTGTGGTGGGGGCCTGGCCTTGGCTGGCCCTGGAGAAGCCCAGCCAGGGAAGGCAGGAAGAGGTGACCTAGGTTAGCTTTGCCTGAGGATTCAAAGGGGCCAGGCGAGAGGCTCATGTTCTTTCTCCTTCCCTTTCCCTGCCGTGCTCATCTTCTGAGGGCTGACTCTGACTCCTGTTCCTGTCTCCATCGGGGATTCCTGCATAACATGGACTCACAGATACTTTTTTAGAGCTATAAAGGCACATGTTTATAAGGAAGGAAATTGAGGCACCTTTATTCAACAAATATTGATGGAGACCTCCTGTGCAGAACACTGCAGCCCTGTGTTTCTGCCTCCAGCCTGCTGCTGCGGTCCCCCGCGCCTTGTTGTGAAGGAAACCCTACAATGTGAGGTCGGAGAACAGCTAGATTTGTTTTCATATTTTGCATTCTTACTATAAAACATCACTCAAAATTGACACATGAATACAAGTAACACATGAATACATTGTTTCAAATAATAAACAATACAGATGGCCGGGTGCGGTGGCTCACACCTGTAATCCCAGCACTTTGGGAGGCCAAGGTGGACAGATCACCTGAGGTTGGGAGTTTGAGACCAGCCTGGCCAACATGGTGAAACCCCATCTCTACTAAAAATACAAAAATCAGCCAGGCGTGGTGGCACGCGCCTGTAATCCCAGCTACTCGGGAGGCTGAGGGGGGAGAATCGCTTGAACCTGGGAGGCGGAGGTTGCAGTGAGCCGAGATTGTGCCACTGCACTCCAGCCTGGGCAACAAGAGCAAAACTCCATCTGGAAAAAAAAAAAAAAAACACACACAAAAACAAACAAAACAAAATACAGATAAAATAACAAACCCCTTTACCTACCCACCTCCTTCAAATTACAATGATAGTTCTGTGTGACCCTTCCGAACTGTTTTTCATAGAATTGTTTTTCATAGCATGTATGTATGTGTGTGTATGTGTCACCTGTGCATTTTGAAACATAAATACAGTTTGTGTATTTTAAATTTAACATAAGTGGGAACATGCATTCTATGGCTTCCTTTTTCCCACTCAATAGACCTTACAGATCTTCCCATATCTGTATGCAGAGATCTAACAACTTCGCAGTTCGTGTAAAATATTCCATGTATGAATGTACCACAGTTTATTTAATTGTTTTCTTTGTGATGAACATTTAGGGTAATTCCAAAATTTTTACTGTTTCAAATCATGCTGCATTGAATATCCTTTTGTGTGCTTCTTTCTGCATGCAAGAAAACATTTCTCTGGGATGACAACTCAGAAGTAAGCTCTCCAGGTTGGAGGGTATGTGCGTTTTTAATGTCCGTGCTTATTGCCACATCGTTCTTCACTAAGCCTGTACTCTTTTACCTCGTACCACATCTCCCTGCCTCAGCAGTCACTTCACTCTGCAGAGTGACCTCATGTGTTCTGTATCTTAGGCTGTACAAAGGAAGTCTTGGGGGTTGGGTCTGGCCTCTCTCTGGGATATTAGTAGCATCTAGAGCATCCAGTTAGAGCAGAAAGTCCACAAACCTGAGCCCTGGATTTTTGGAATCTGTTTTGCACCAGTGACCGGATAAAAGACACCAAAACTTATTCTTCTCTCCCTTGCTTTCGGTGCCAGGTGCTTAGATACTGTTGTTTCTTTTGAGTGAAATATTCATTCCAGGTAGCTAATAGGTAAATAAGTTCCTAACACAAAAACCGAATCTTCGTTTTGGAATGTTTGCTTGCTACAGTCTGGTTTCATGACAAATACTGCCTTTATGTCCCTGTTGGTTGGGAAGAAAAATATCCAGTCTGGTATGTCTCTGATGTCTCGTGTTCTTATTATCTGTTTTATTTTCACATACAGTAAACTCTCGCTATTATTATGGTGTTTAGGGTTTGTGCCCTTCTTATTTCTGAAATCTCTGAGGTGGTTTAGAAAATGGAATTTGATGAAAAGTGGGGCAATTGGGAATGGACGCAAAGTCTGCTTGCCAAGGTGCTCGAGGGGAGCTGATTGCTGACACCTGGACGTGGAGTTGGCCTTGAGGTTTCCCAGCAGCAGCGGCAAAAAAGAGCGCATCCTGACACACAGGGTTTTTATCCTTTCGACAAAGGGAAGCAGCCGCACTCATTCACGACAGCACTTTCTAGGAAGCACATCCAAGGAGGAATTTCCAGCGCAGGTCCTTGTGTAAGGTACATCGTTGGGGTACGATGAGCCACGTCTTCGCCATGCTTTTGTTGGGGGTCAGAAATGCCACGCAAGCAGATGGTCCCTGCATTCATGGTTTTCAAGGGTCAGGACACGACATTAAACTGTGGTGTAATGAAAACGAAAGCACTTCTCATTTCTATAAAATGCTGCTTTTGAGTATATGAATTAGTATAGGATGAAAGCTGGGAAGATGAAAAAAGAGTAGTTTAACCTAGCCATTATTTAATCATTCATAAAGTACTTTTTAAAGCATTTATTACGTGTAAAATATAGTCCCATTAGACACATTCCCTCTTTGTGCTAACTTGGTTTAACTCAAATTACAAAGGAATACAGGAATTTATGCAAAGAACATCCTCCCCTGCCCCCATAAAACCATCTTTAAAGATATGTGGTTTTATTATTTTACTCGAATGTAATTTAAATAAATGACCAATATTTTAAAAAAGAAATCCTTGAATATTCTTCTGTAAATAGATAACAACAGGGTATAATGAAACACTGTTTATATTTAAATGACTGCTTTTAAACGGTGTGAAAGCGGCTTAAATGGGTAAAATGCTGCCCTTTTATGTCAGTAATTAGCCCCTTGGTCCTTTTTTTCACGATAATGCAAAATTGTACTTCTCTTTGGGCTTACACAAATTCTGAATTATTGAAATATAAATTAATGGTGAATCTCTCTAAAGCTCTTTTCAGAATTTTTATCTGGTGGGAGTGAAATTAAAACATCCAAAATTCTAAATTAGAGTGTGGCAAAGTGGAGACAGCCAGCTAGAATTTGGTAAAAGACAGGTGTTAAATAAATCTTTCCCTAGACATCCATGGGTTGGTACTAGTGTGGTGGGGTAGAGAAAGCATGTTTTAGGTTGGCCAAATGAGTCAGCTAATTGATGGATGTTATTAAAGCCAAGTGGGACAATAGTAGGTTAGATGGCCTGGTTTTGGTTGACCCTGAATGAGGAAACACAGACACGATGAGGTTGGGATTGGAGAGGACATCAGAAACCTCCATGTGAGGCCGGGCGCGGTGGCTCAAGCCTGTAATCCCAGCACTTTGGGAGGCCGAGGCGGGCGGATCACAAGGTCAGGAGGTCGAGACCATCCTGGCTAACACAGTGAAACCCCGTCTCCACTTAAAAAATACAAAAAACTAGCCGGGCGAGGTGGCTGGCGCCTGTAGTCCCAGCTACTCGGGAGGCTGAGGCAGGAGAATGGCGTGGACCCGGGAGGCGGAGCTTGCAGTGAGCTGAGATCCGGCCACTGCACTCCAGCCTGGGCGACAGAGCGAGACTCCGTCTCAAAAAAAAAAAAAAAAAAAAAAAAAAAAAAAAAGAAAACCTCCATGTGGGTCTGTTCCTTTTTCAGACCCGCCAGCATGACCTGCTCTGGGTTACACAGTGAGAGACGAACCGCATGGGGATGTAGGGCAGAGCATCTGTCTCCCAATCTGTTTTCTTCCCACTCACCTCAGTTACAACTATGACTCCAGGTTGAAGTTGGGCATCTCCTATCTGACCAAGGGACAGGGTCTAAGAACAGCAGGGGCAGTGATGACAAAAGATTAGCTCTTTAAAGCAAGCAGGGCATTGAGTCAACTTTTCATTATCTCTTCAATTATTTTATTTGTGTAGTATTAGGTTGGTGCAAAAGTCATCGCGGTTTTTGCCGTATCTTCCAAAAGATAGTTTCCATCATTTCTCCCTCCCCTGCTTCATTTCATACAATACTTTATTGCTTTCTTCATATATACCAACCTGCAGAAATCATTTGGGCATAGATTGTCACATTTATTTTATGGAAATAGCCAGGGCACAGGCCAGCGGATGTAGTAGGGCTGGAGGGAATCAGCAGAGCTGGCTAACAAATGCAGTGGATCTTTTCTCAGTTCTCTTGTTTTTGTGTGGTTAGCTTGCCCTGTCTTTTTGGCCATAACTGGAGGCACAGTGGTTATTGCCTTTGTTACTAGCCGACATTGGCTGACATTGCTGAGCTAGGTGGGCTTTCTATATAGGGTCCTGTGCTGAATAACAAAGTTTCAGTTCATCAGCCAAGATCAAAGTGGGTGGTCCCATAAGATTATAATGGAGCTAAAAAATTCTTATTGCCTAGTGATGTTGTAGCCATTGTGCCTTTGTAACACTGTAGCACAATTACTTTATTTTAAAAATAAATTTGGTAGCCAGGCATGGCTCACACCTGTAATCCTAGCACTTTGGGAGGACGATTGCTTGAGCTCAGGAGTTCAAGACCAGCTGGCAAAAACCTCGTCTCTACCAAAAATACAGAAAATTAGCTGGGTGTGGTGGCACACACCTGTGATCACAGCTACTCAGAAGGCTGAGGTGGGAGAATCGCTTGAGCCTGGGAGATGGAGATTGCAGTAAGCTGAGATTGTGCCACTTCATTCCGTCCTAGGTGACTGAGACCCCGTCTCAAAAAATAAAAATAAATAAATTCAATGTAGTCTGAGTGTATGGTATTTATAAAGTGTATGGTAGTATAGAGTAATACCCTAAGCTTTCACATTTACTCATCACTACTGACTCACTCAGAGCAACTTCCAGTCCTGCAAGCTCCATTCATGGTGAGTGCCCTATACAGGTGTACCATATTTTGGCTTTTATACAGTATTTTTACTGTACCTTTTGTATATTTAGATACAACTAGTGTTATAATTGCCTATCATATTCAGCACAGTCACAAGCTGTACAGGTTTGTGGCCTAGCAGCAATAGGCAATCCCATATAACCTAGGTATGTAGTAGGCGATACCATCTAGGTCTGTGTAAGTACACTCCGTGTTCACACAATGATGAAATTGCCTAACAATGCAAGTTTCAGGATGTATCCCTGTTGTTAAGCTATGCATGACTGTAATCTCTAATTCCCATTTAATCTTTACCATAAACCCACGAGGGAGATACTGTTAAAATCCTCATTTTACAGGTGAGGAAACAAGGTTCTATTGCTTGCACGAGGCTGTGCTCCTGGTAATTGGCAGGGCCAGGATTCACACCTGGGCTTCTGACTCAAGCACCCATGCTCAAGTGCTAGGCCATGAAAAGGAGTCCAGGCTCACAGGCTGATGGTGCCTAAACACCAAGCAGAGGAGGGTGTGGCCAAAGGGCAGAGCCAGAGAGGAGACCGCGGCGGGGGAGCTGACGGCAGAACCTCTTAGGTGGAGGTGGGTCTCTCTGGCCAGGCTTCACATTCATGCTTTTGATTAGTGATTGGAAACAAGGTCTGGGGACTGGCATAGAAACTTTCCAGGTTAGGGTTCAGTCCCAGCTTTGCCTTTCACTGGCTTTGTGACTGGGTCAAGCCCTTTCTGCGTCTGCTCTTTTTCTGTGGAAGAGGAAATAAAATAGCTAAAGGTGTTATCACAGGCTGTGGCTCCTAGAAAGCACTGTGCTGTGAGCCAGAGGTTTAACATGGGCTTCAACCTCACAGCCGTCCTGTGAGGTAGGTGTCATTAGCCTTAGCTGTAGGTGAAGAAACTGAGGCTTGGGAAGCCCAGCCGGCTTGCTCTGGGGCACCTGGTGAAGGGCTGACTGGATGGAGGATTGGACAGTGATAGGTCCCTCCCGCTGTGCTAGAAGAGCTTCCTGGAGGGTTTGCTTGGATTGGAGTTTAATTTCCAAAGCCATTTCTTAGGTGTTTTTACCAGACTAAGCTAGTCCATCTGTCCCACCGAACAGCCTAAGACTGTAGTGGTCATGGAGGGTTTTGGGGTGGATCTGGTGAAGAAATGAACTGAGAATGAGTCTGCTGGCCATATGAGGGCCTAGAGCTGGACCATACCCCATCATCATTTAGACAATAAAGGGTGGTTAATTTCCCTTGGAACACCAAGGACAGAGAGGAGGCTAGTTGAATGGTCAGGATCTGATTCTTCTGCAGCTAGAAGACTGAAGCCTGTCTCTTCATGGTGATCCAGGGTAAAAAAGTTCAAAGCTTAGCACACTGCTCACAAGGCTTGGTGGTTTCTTTACCTGTAACTTTCTCAGCTGACTTGAAATCCACCAGCTGTCTCTTGTTCTCTGCTTGGCCCAGGTGGGAGCCCCTGATAGTCTCTTGACTTAAATGTTGCTGAGAAGAGGAAATAAAGCAGGAGCTAAGGAGCATAACGATGTCAGGGGGATTCCGGCCTGATAGGCATGCAGTTCCTAGATTTGGAGTCATGAGAACAATCACTAACACCTGTGTGGTCAGGGTCGGCCTATATGGCACTTCATCATAGGTTCTGATTTTTATCCTCACAGCAACCTCGTGAACATTGCTGATATTTTACACACCTGGCAGCCAAGGTGTGGGGCCGTCAAATGACTTGCCCAAGAGCAAACAGCAAGTAAGCCGCAGAAATAAGATGTGGCCCTTTCCTGCCCTTTCTGCCACACTGTGTTCCTCATGCCATGGAGTCCTCCCTGCAGGTCACTCGGGTAAGAGACCAAGCCTCATAGATAGGAGCTGGCTTGCCAGAGCTAGGGCTCCTCAGTACCCAGGTGATGGGCTTGCTTCTCTGACGTGTGGTCCCTGACCTCTGTTTTCTCACCTGTAAGATAGGGATCATAGCATTAATAGCCGTGTTGTTGAGAGGATTAAAGGTGATTTTGCTCTGTGAACAACAGACGCTGGCCTGTTAATTTCCTTGTGCATCAAGTCCCACTTTCTCAGGCGTTTAGGCTCTGCCCTGCTCTGGCTCCCTCTCCAACCTTCCATCTTATCAGGAGAGTGGAGACTGGAGGAAGACAGATCTTGCTTTGGGTTCTAGGTTTGGCGCTGACTGACTGGGTTTGGGACTGAACAAATGATCTCACCTCCCTTGGTCTGGCTTCCTCATCTGTAAAACAGATGATAATTCTCATCTTACTTTTCATGTGGAATCTTCGTGAGGAGGCAATACAAATCACGTGCGAGGGAGCTCTCATTTACCAGAAGTAATTAGTTAACAGGTCGAAAATAGTTCCAGAGAGTCTTAACCTCCCAGTGAAGTTTAAGGTTTGGCAGTATCTGAGCACAGGGGGAATCTTTTCCTATACCCCCCTTGAAGTGCTATAGGGTTTTGAGAATCAGTCACACGGCACACCTGTTAAATCCCTGTGTTCTTCCGTGATTATTGCTTTTCTTTGCCTTACGATTTTTTCCCCTTATTGTGGCCTAGTCCATGGAGGTTGGGAAGAGGAGCGTGCCCCTTCCCCTCCCTTTCCTCAGCAAGGGCTAGTTCCTACTCATAGCTCAGGGCTCACCCACAGCATAGCGCTGCGTGGAAGCCTGGTGGGGGCACTGGGTGAGTGATGCTGCAGCAGAAAGGCCTCCTGCTGAGATGCTGAGGTCAGCATTTTCAGCAGCAGGGAGCCCTGTGACTGAAAGCAGAAAGACCAAGTACAGTGTGAGGACTCTGGGATTGGTGTTTGTGACCACATTGATGGCTTAACGGAATTGTGTTCCCCTCTGTGCAATGAACTAGTAGGGCCTGTGTCTTGGGGCCTGCACCTTTTGATTGCAGGTACCAGGCCCAGCGTTTTATCTGTGTTGCCTGTCTGGACAACAAGCCATACGGTAGTTACTAGCGTCCCCATTTTGCAGGTGAGGCCGATGAAGCTAGGAGGAGTTAACTAAATTACTCTTTGCTGAGGGAATAAACCCATAAGATGACAAATGAGGTCTGTAGTTACTTTCTTCACTGTTCCAGTGCTGTGCCCAGCACTGAGTGTGAGGGATGTCATGGAGAGAATGCTGAATTTGGAGTCAAGTGGCCTGGCTTTGAGTCCCTGTTCCATAACTTTACTTCTGTGTAACCCCCACTGTCTTCATTGGTCATAAAGCAGGAGGTAAAAATTTAAATGGGATCTGTGTGAAAGCGTTTTATAATGTAGGAAGCTATATACACATGGGCAGCATCATCCTTATGGCTGTTTAGAGAGGGCCTCGAGGAGAGGACTTGGCCTCATCTTGCCTTCTAATGCCTCACTGCAAGGCCCTGAATCTTAATTCCACTCCATGATGCCAGTGCCACATCTGGGCCCTACACAGAAGTGTCACACCCACCAGCACAGCTATGGTGATTGTGTTTGGGAAGAGGTTGAAGTTGCAGAAAGGGGTTGGTAGAGAGGGATTGAAAGAGCCAATCAGGCCAGAGCTTGACAGGACCCTCCCTCTTTCCCTACCCTCCAGACAGGAGCCACATCACCATTTTCTTTTCTTTCTTTTTTTTTTTTTTGAGATGGAGTCTCACTCTGTTGCCCAGGCTGGAGTACAGTGGCAGTATCTCGGCTCACTTCACCCTCCACCTCCTGGGTTCAAGTGATTCTTCTGCCTCACCCTCCCAGGAGGGTGCCACCACACCCGGCTAATTTTTGTATTTTTAGTAGAGACGGGGTTTCACCATATTGGCCAGGCTGATCTCAAACTCCTGACCTTGTGATCCACCCACTTCAGCCTCCCAACGTGCTGGGATTACAGGCCTGAGCCACCGTGCCCGGCCATGCATCACGATTTTCAAAGGCCAGGCTCCTGACTCTTCCTTGAGCTCCTTGAGGATTGGTAGAGTTTACTGTGCTTGTGAAATGCAAACTGCAAATGGTTCTTGCCTCGTAATGGATAGGCCTGTAACCCAGCCAGCCCTCTAGGCAAGCAAATGATATTTCCTAGTTTTAAGTGTGAGCTTAATATGTGAGTTAATTTCACATCTTCATCCTCTTCCTAAATCTGTCTTTGTTTTGTCTGATGAATAACTGCAGTAATGGATTTGGTCACAGCACTAGCTGGGTAGCCACCTGAGGCCGGAGTTCTAATATGTGGGTTTTGACTGCTTTCTGTGTACTGTGGCTTTGCACGTTGGGTGCTGAAGCTGGGGAGCTGGAATCAGCTGGTGTGTTCTCTGTAGAACTGAGGGGACGAGCCCCCTGGGATGGAAGCAGCCCTGCCATCTGAACCACAGACTTGCTTGTGTTTGATCTTATGCTGTTTTCTTACGATTTCTCATAAGAATGTGAACTCCTTGTGGGCAGGGACCCAGTGTCCCATTTCTCTTGAATCCTCTACAGCTCCTGGCATGAGATGTTTAAAGGTAGCTAATAGACCATTTAATGAAGCGTCACTCTGTCTGTACCAGGCACCCTGAGGTTGCCTTGATTGCTTTGCCTATTTTCTTAATAGGTTTCCAGTGGTCTCCCTTTCCAACGCAGGAACAGAGTGCTGGAGGTAGAGACTGTGATTGCTTAATGAAGATATCAGAACTTGCACAACCCAAACATAGGGCTCCCATCAAAGTAGTAGTTCTAGGGCTGCAACCTCTTCCCAAAGATGTTGCAACACTTGTCTTCAGAGCCAGTTTCTGCTTTTCATTATGCTTTGCCTGTGGCTAGAAATGGGATCCTGTTGCCACTGACCTTACTCCCCAGTCTTTTCTTGAAGAAACTCTTGAGTATTTGTAAGAAAATCAAATCTATCTTCAAAGAACTAAATTTTCTTATCTTTGAGAATCTTGAGTGCAATGTGTCATGGGCTCTGAAGAAGGTCTTACGTTGACATTTTTGAAAACACTCTGTGGAATGGCAATATTATCAGGATTTTATGTCCAGTTTCCCAAGCTTACTACTTTGAAGGAACACATATTTACACAATTCTGATGTGTTTATTAAACAAACAGCCTTACCACTTTGCATCCACACTTCTCTAAGTCTGCTGTCTTGTCTGGCCTGACTTTCTCCTTGTGCCAAGAATTCCTTCACCTTTTCTCTTTAGCCTTTGGCCCCAGGAAAATGGGAAAGTGAGATGTTTTGCTCCCGACCAATGCCTGATTTTTAAATGCCTTCCTCATTCCCAGGCGAGGCACATTTTCCTGTTACCTCAGAGTAAAGGGACTCGGTTCTAGGGTTCTGCATTGTGATGCTACATGCCTGACGCTTGCTAGGGTTTGAGGGTCCTGGGGAACTGATATAATCGTAGCATTCACAGCTGTCGTTCAGGTTATTTACAGAAGTAGACAGAATTACTTCACTTGCCAGCAGGGCGCTTTGAGCTTGACTCAGAAGAATACATAAGTTACTGCTTTTTTTTCTTCTTGCCTCTTTAAAAAATGCATTTTTGATACCAGGAAAGTTAGACAATTTAATCTTATCTGTAGCAGAGGAAGCTTCAACCTTGCTGTGTGAAGCTGTGCGAGACGACAAAAGCTTGTAGAAAGAGGCCTCTTGCTTATAATTGAAGCATCTTTGACCTGAGTCAATGTTCTGCAGCCAGGATCGGATAATCAACACTGGTCACTGGCACCTGGCATTGGGACCTGGGGGCAAAAAATAACAGAATTAATTGGTTTCCAGTAAGTAGTAGTATCATGGCATGTTCATACTTTTTAAAAGAAGCCTTGTTGAGATCCAGATATAATTCACACACCCTATACTTAACCAATTTAAATCATACAATTCAGTGTTTTTTACTATATTCACCATTAAGCAACCATCATCAAAATCAACTTTAGAACATTTTCATCACCCAAAGAAACCCCATACCTATTAGCTGTCACCCCATTTTCCATTCTATTCCCCCTCCCCAGCCTCAGCCCTAGGCAACTGCTAGTCTGCTTTCTGTCTATGGATTTACCTATTCTGAGTATTTCATATAAATGGGTTCATACAATGTGTGGCCTTTTAGCCTGGCTTAGCATAATGTTTTCAAGGTTGATCCATATTGTAGTGTGTATCACTACTTCATTCCTTTGGTGTTTTTTTTTTTTTTTTTTTTTTTTTGCGGAGTCTTGCTCTGTCGCCCAGGCTGGAGTGCAGTGGTGCAATCTTGGCTCACTGTAAGCTCCGCCTCCCGGGTTCACGCCATTCTCCCGCCTCAGCCTCCTGAGCAGCTGGGACTACAGATGCCCACCACCACGCCCGGGTAATTTTTTTTTTTTGTATTTTTAGTAGAGATGGGGTTTCACCATGTTGGCCAGGATGGTCTTGATCTCGTGATCCACCTGCCTTGACCTCTCAAAGTGCTGGGATTACAGGCGTGAGCCACCGTGCCCGACCACTTCATTCCTTTTTATGGTAGAATAATCTTCCATTATATGGACATACCACATTTATTTATCTCTTCATCAACTGATGAACGTTTGAGTGGTTTCCCCTTTTTGGCTATTGTGAATAATGTTACTGTGAACGTTCACGTGCAAGTTTTTTGTGAACTTAAGTTTTCAGTTCTCTTGGCTATCTTCCTGGAAGTGGAATTGCGAGGTCATATGGTAACTTTCACATTTTGAGGTACTGCCAAGCTGTTTGCCAAAGCAGCTGCACCATTTTACATTACCACCAGCAACACATGGAGGTTCCAATTTCTGTACGTCTTTGCTAACACTTGTTATTGTCTATCTTTTAAATCATAGCCATCATAGTGCATATGAAGTGGTATCTCATTGTAGTTTTGATTTGCATTTCCCTGATGACTAATGATAGTGAGCATCTTTTCATGTGCTGATTAGCCGTTTGCATAGCTTCTTTGGAGGAGGATATATTCTAATCCTTTGCTCCTTTTTAAATTGAATTTTAAAATTTTGGTTTGTGGCAGGGCATCGTGGCTCATACTTGTAATCCCAGCACTTTGGGAGGCCAAGGCGGGTCGATCACCTGAGGCCAGGAGTTTGAGACCAGCCTGGCCAGTGTGGTGAAACCCATTTCTACTAAAAATACCAAAAATAGCCAGACGTGGTGGCAGGTGCCTACAGTCCCTGCGACTTGGGAGGCTGAGGTCGGAGAATTGCTTGAACCCGGGAGGCAGAGGTTGCAGTGAGCCTAGATCACGCCACTGCACTCCAGCCTGGGCAACAGAGTGAGACTCAATCTCAAAAAGAAAAAAAATTATGATTTATAAGGCTTATTTATATATTCTGTATACCAGTTCCTTTTTGGATGTATGATTTGCAAACGTCTTCCTGCCTGCCTTCCTGCCTTGCCGCCTTGCCTTGCCTCCCTCCCTCTCTCTTTTTTTCTCTTTTCTTCCTTTCCTTTCCTTTCATTTTTTTCCTCTCTCTTTCTCTGTTTCTTTCTTTCTTTTCTCTTTTCTTTTCTTTCTTCAGGCTTTTGCCCTGCTTGCCAGACAGGAGTGCAGTAGTATGATCATAGCTCACTGCAACTTTGAACTCCTGGGCTCAAGCAATCCTCCTGCCTCAGCTTCCTGAGTAGCTAGGATTACAGGTGTGTGCCACCCAACCTGTGCTAATTTTTAAAAATTTTTGTAGAGATGGGGTCCTGCTATGTTGCCCAAACTGGTTTTGAAATCCTGGCCTCAAGCAATTCCCTGCCCCCGTTTCCTAAAGCATTGGCATTCCAGGCGTGAGCTACTCACTGCTGGCCTCTTCAATTTCTTGATGGTATCCTTCAAGCACAAAAATTTTTACTTTTGATGATGTGTAATATACATTGTTAGAAGGCCATAGCTGAATTGAGTCTTCAAGGTTGCCTGTTCCAACTCCCTTGTCTGAGTGATGGGAGGCACTGTGGTCAGAGAGGAGGGGCCTTGCTGAGGGTCACAGACCCAAAAAACCAGGACTGGAGCATAAGTCTCTGGACTTTCACCTTGGGACATCCTCAGTTTCCACCCCACTGTCTCTGAGGGTTGGAAGGTTTGGGTATATATATAGGGGAAGATAATTGGTAGGCTCTGAAGCACACAGACGCCACACTCTGCTCTGCTTATGAGATCTGTGGCACCTTCCCTGAGTTCATTTGTTTTTCAATAAGGAAGAGTCGTGTTCGAAATTTGGTCCTTTCTTCCAAAAGGTACACTATATAGCCTGGGGCCACGCTGTCCAAAATGGTAGTCACTGGCCACATATCATTATAAGAACTTAAACTAATGAAAATTAAATGAAATTTAAGATTGTTTCTCAGTCATAAAGCTACGTTTTGGCTAAGCATTGTGACTTATGCCCATAATTCCAGCATTTTGAGAGGCTGAGGCAGGGTTGCTTGAGGCCATGAGTTGGAGAACAGCCTGGGAAACATAGTGAGACCCCATCTCGACCAAAAAAAAAAGAAAAAGGAAAACAATTAGCCAGGCATGGTGGTGTGTGCTTGTAGTCCTAGCTAGCTACCCAGGAGGCTGAGGTGGGAGGATCACTTGAGCCCTGGAGTTCAAAGTTGCAGTGCTTTGTGATCATGCCACTGCACTGTTGCCTGAGTGACAGAGTGAGATGCTGGAAAAAAAAAAGCCACATTTCCATTGTTCCTTATTTATATATGGCCACCATATTAGAAGACATACGGGTTGTTTCCATGATTGCAGCCAGTCCTGTTGGGCAGCACTGGCTGTACCCACTGGCATTCTGTCCACTCCTGACCCAGTGGTGCCCTGGGCACACAGCTGTGATCTGTCTTCTGTGGGTCCTTCATCTACCAGCTGCTCAGGCTTATTATTTATGTAGTTGCCTCTGGGCTTCCTAGCAAGCCCCCTACCCAGACTAGATGGTCTGTGGGCCCTGCCGGTGGAGACACTTCTTCTGCATAGTTTTTGGATGTGGTTGCCAGTATAAACGCCAGTGCCTTTCCTCACCTCAGCCAATAGGTGTGACTTGCAGAAATAGAGCTGAAAGGTGCTTGCAAGAAGTGTGTTCTTACTTGGAGAGGTTACCTTCTAAAAGTGAATGCTGAATGAGTGGATGAACTGATCTGCGCTTTGGACTAGGGGAAGATGTTGAAGAACTTTTTATCAAAAATTTTATTGATATGTAATAATTGTACATATTTATGGGTTACATGTGCTATTTTGATACATGCCTATGAGGTGTAATGATCATACTGGGTAATTAGGATATCCACCACCTCAAACACTATTTCTTTGTGTTGGGAACATTTCAAATCATCTATTTTGAAATATACAATAAATTATTAACTATTAATCACCCTACTGTGCTATCAAACACTAGCACTTATTTCTTCTATCTAACTGTATGTTTGTACCCATTAACCAACCTCTCTTCATCCCCTTCCACCCCCTCGTCTCAGCCTCTGGTAACTATTATTCTACTCTCTATCTCCATGAGATCAGCTTTTTTAGTTCCCACATAAGAGTGAGAACATGCGATATTTGTCTTTCTGTGCCTGGCTTATTTCACTTACCGTGATGGAAGTTGGAGTACTCTCGAGTTTAGTTCTTTTGGCTGCATTGGTTGGTGGCCTTTTGGGTGGGTACTTCCTTTTAGAGGCAGTTAGTTCCAAGAATTTGCAAGATGCTGAGTGAAGTGGGGCAAGAGGCAGGAGCTAGAACACTGGGTGTTCTGAGACAGTGACATGAAGGAGACGGGTGTAGTCCTGCTGGGTGCCCTGTGTGGAGGTTCCCTTTACTGCAGGTTCCTGTAACCCTGAGGGTCATCTGAACCATCGATCCAAGGTCAATGGGCTGTGGAAAAAATCTCAAAAGCTTTCTATGTAAAAGGATGTTTTACCACATCTTAGTGAAGGGAGACACTGTGATTCAGACCAAGCTAGGATATTATAGACCAGAAATGAGTCTGGGGACTATCTCAGGCAGGAGAAAGGATTGACCCAGAATCGTAGCAAATTCCCGGTGGCACAACTGAGACTGGCATCCAGGGCCTCTGGCTCTTTGCCATAGGCACATTCCAAGTGCGTGTTGTATGTCTTCATTTACACAAGGACAGGTACTTCATACACACAAGCAAGCAAAGCAACTTCTTGGAGACATTGCCCAGGCTTCGATTTTAATTTATTTAACCCACAGTAGGCACTCAGTCCTGCCTTCAGGCCCCCCTCTGCCACTCTCCTAATTAGAAGGTATTAAGAAACCTTTCAATTACGGCAAGATCACTGGGGTTCTCATTTCTTTTTCTTATCTCCAGCCTATCTCTGTAATCTGTATTTTGCAGGGAGGACTGTCCTTGACTTTAAAGAAAGCATTCAGAAACAAAGAGACTTGTTATTTTTGAGGTCAGCCTCCTCTACCAGACTCTGAGTGCCTTGAGGGCAAGGACAGTGTTGTCTCTTATCACTACTCAGGGACTGGTGCAGAGTGTTCATTTGGTGAATATCTGTAAAATTCTCATTTTTAGGAGAACTCCCTTTTGCTGGGTTTCTCAGGTATGAGGTCCCTTTTCCTTATGGTCCTGAAACTTTATCAATTCCAATTTAGAAATAGTGACCTGAAGAAATGGAATAATTCTTCTGTCCATGGCAGAGGGGAGGTGGGGGGAAGGTGCCCATTTTGCCTTTGAACTTGATAAGAGCGGAGAACAGTCAGGTTTGTGCTGAGAATGTAAGGGTTACTTTTTCCTGAATTGGGCAGTGGGTGGATGGAGCCCAACAGGACATCCTGGGAAGGATTCCCAGAGCAGGGAGAGGGCAAGCACAGAATTGTGGAAGGAATTCCGTGCCATAAACACAGAATATCTTATTTAATAGTGGAACTTTTTTGTTCTCTTCTTTAGAGGTGGAAAACAGTTCTTTTCAAAGACAAGCTTAGTGACTACTATGCCAACACACAAAACTACAAGATACATTTAAGCATCGGTTTAGCACCAGAAATGCAGTTTACAAAAGGTTTGCATGAAAATCTTGAAAACAGATTGAAAATGTCCTAGGCTCAGCTGCTGCACTTTTAAGTTAGTAGAACAGGGCTCTAGGGATGAGAGGATGGAGCAGGGATGTGACATAGGTCAGGGTACGTGTGCACCTGGCCTTTGAAGCCTCTTTTGGGGTTCATTTTAATTAATTTCTTGTTCAGCTTTTACCATGGCCTAAGTTTCTTTGGTTAGAGCAGAGTAAGTTTTCAGGCTGAATTTCTTGGATCATTGCCTTTGTTTTCTTTTTCAAATAGCCTGTGGATGTCTGGCCTTTTCAGCCAAGGAAAGAAAATGGAAATGGTTTTAAACACTCACTTGAGCCGTGAATTTCAACCATGTATTAATTTGCTTATTTTTGGATTTTCAAATCTGCTGAGAAGCAATGAAACGACACAGGGGCAGGCCGCTAGGTCCTTTGGAGGCTCTGCAGTGGCCTTGAGCAGTGGGGAGAGGTTCGGGAGAGTGGAACTGTGCCCTCCCACTCATGCTGCCCACACAGCAGGCTCCTCCCTCGCTCCCTCCTTCATGTATCTTCATGTATGTGTGTTTGAGGTTCTGTTTAGCATTTTATTTGGGGAAAAAGTGTCTGAAAACTTTTGTAGGCAATAGAGGAGAGATTGGTGTATGTCTTATCCTTACTCGAGTTGGCAAGGACTCTGGGCTGAATATTTAGGGCTTGGCTCTTGTTCCCTCTACCTAGGTAGATTATGTAGTGAGGTCTCACTTGCCTTTAACTCATAGTTATTGCTTAGCTCTTAGGAGCAGCAGAAGTAAAAATCCTGGTGCCGTGAATGAGCACAATCCCTGTAATAAGTGATTTCTGTGTATTATTGATAGCTTGAAAAATATTAAGTGTTACCTCCATTTTTTTAATATGGAATAAAGGGCTAGTTCAGGACATGAACTCATTCCTGTTGTCTTCCAGAGCTATTTTACTAAGGAGGAAAAGACCCAGCGGTGAAGAGTAGGTAGTAGCACGTCAAACCTGGTAGCTTTGCAGTAGGGGAGGTGGGCAGTACAGTGGGAATAAGCTAGAACTAATGATTCCGTGACCAGTATGGGGCTTTGCAGGTTTTTGTTATTTTCTGCTTTGGGTGTAGGTTTTGCTTTGCAAAGTCTGAAGGTGACCTATTTAATTCCCATATATTTGGAGCTCTCAGGATGTGCCAAGGATCAGCCCAATTCTCTGAACGTTAACTGAGGGAGTCGGGAGTCCTTCCTGACCTCAAGAAGCTCACAGTTCAGCTGGAGATAGATGGCCTTGAGCTTGTGTTTTAGGGCTCCTCTGGTCCCAGGTAGTGAGCCCAAACCCAGCACAGACTAGATTAAGCCAAAGAGAAATTTATTGGCTCACATTGCTGGCCAGTCCAGGGATAAACTGGAGTCAGCTCAGGGGCTCAAATGATGTCACCAGGATCTGGTTTCTCTCTCTCCAGCCTGGCTCCACTTCCTGTGTGTTGATTCCATTCTCAAGAATTCTCAGACACGACCTCCCCTTGTAATTGCAGGATGACTGCCAACAGTTTCTAGGCCTACGCCTTTCCACCTTCCAGCAAAAGAGAGTGTGAGAGTCTTTGTCCCAGTCCTTCCAGATGGAGTCTTGTTTCTTCCCATTGTCTCAGATTGGGTCACACGCACATCCGGAACCAGTTGCAAGGCCAGGGACACGTGCAGCACTGCTGACGTGGGGCCAGGTCTTGTGCGTCACCCCTTGACCTGGGGAGGAGCCAACTCTACCCTAAGTTCCTGGGCTAAGAATGGAAAGAGAGTCAAGTTTTGGTTATTGGAGAAAGATCATGATGTAGGCTTGAACTCTGACCTGACCCATTGTCAGGACAGCCTGAACTTGGGGCTGTATTCCCACCTGATATAGCCTTAAGTCAGAATTTATTCCAGTATGAGTTACAGCATCTTGTTACCATGTGGTTTTAGCTGCACTGTGGGTTTAGACACCAAATCTTGTCTTCCCTGAGAACATCATCCTTCCTAGCGGTGGGGTGGAAAACTTATTTCAGGTAAGCATTGGGACCTTGACCCTGACCTTCGTGGTGATTACTATTTGAGGTTTTTCAAGCACATAGTGAGTAAGGATAGCTGGTGCAATGGCATGCCCTCCAGTTGACTACGTTATCCAGGTAAACATGTCTTAATCTTTCTGAGGTTTTGTATAGAAGAGTGGAGAATTGTACCAACTTTTCTCCCCCCAGTTGTACATCTTGAGTTTGTCACTGAGCCTGGATTCCTCATCTGTAAAAGAGTAACCCCTCAGAGTTACTATGAGAAGTAAATGAGGTGATTTGAGTAAGGCGTGGCACCTGGAACATAGCACACCGTGCATAAGAAGCAGCTATTGTCATTATCTCCTAATTTGTCAGATGAGCAGGGCATATTGCCAGATAAGCTCTTTAAAGTTTTAATGTTCGCATTCTATAAATCTAGGAAAATCTTTCCTCCACTGCCCACCCACATTTAGATTTTGAGAACTGTATCTTCATTGAGGGTAACATGTTAGAAAGCTCTCAAACGTTATAGCCCTCACAGAACATATAGTGCTTCATAATTCACTGAGTACTTTCGTTTCTATTCTCTCATTCAGTCCGAGAACAATCTATGATGAAACAAAGCAGGTATCACAATTCCTGTTTTTTGTTTTTTGTTTTTTGTTTTTTTTTTTTGAGACGGAGTCTGGCTCTGTCGCCCAGGCTGGAGTGCAGTGGCTGGATCTCAGCTCACTGCAAGCTCCGCCTCCCGGGTTTACGCCATTCTCCCGCCTCAGCCTCCCGAGTAGCTGGGACTACAGGCGCCCGCCACGTTGCCGGGCTAGTTTTTTGTATTTTTTAGTAGAGACGGGGTTTCACCATATTAGCCAGGATGGTCTCGATCTTCTGACCTCGTGATCCGCCCGTCTTGGCCTCCCAAAGTGCTGGGATTACAGGCTTGAGCCACCGCACCCGGCCTAATTCCTGTTTTATAGATCAGGAAACTTAGGACTTAGATCAAATGACTAACCCAAGGGCATAGTGGCTGGAAAGTTGCAGGGCAAGGCCTGTTGCCAGAATCTTCTCAGATATCCCATGTCTGTTGGAGCATTCTGCTACTCCAGTGTGGATTTGCCTTTCTGATGGATTTGACTGGAGAACTACATTGGATATCTCATCAAAATAAGAAGCCTTGAGTTCCTATAGTGAAAAATAAGATCATCTTTTCCCTTTGTTCATTGGCTTGATTTATTAGGATTATATTCGCAAACCTTTCCTGCCATTAAAGCAAATGACCTTAGTTTGTGTTGTGTGAAATAGCATTAAGTCAAGTTTACAACATTTCAAAGTTATGGTCAGTAGCTTCCCAGTTAGAACCTGAAAAGCTTACCTAGTCAAAGTTTAAGTTGTTAATCCTGGAAAAGGTCAAGACTTCTCAGGGAGGTTGGGCTGCTATGAATGACAGCCAGACCCTCAGTTCTTGGTCTGTTAATACGTGGCCCATTTCTTCCTATCTGCAACCCTCCTTAAAGCTTTGTGCGCTGGTAGTATTTACAGTACTGGATGGTAATTATGGCGTTAATTATTTGAGATAAATGGAGTGTGCCCAGTAGCCAATAGACTATTGTTAGAGCATTATTAGTATTTTTATAGGTCTTTTGGATAGCATTCTATTTCAAGACATTTGAAAATGTAGACCAGATTAGTCAAAAGCATTGTACATGATCTGTCCATGAGTGTAGACTCTCATTAGAACTTCTGGAATTATTCTAAGATATACCCAGCTAGATAATACTAACTCATACCAATTAAAAGGAAAGACTTGAGTTTGAATTATAGAATGTTGGAGAAAATCTAGTTTTATTACTTTTAATATTGAAGTCAAATTTTGATTTTATGGTTAATATTACCTGGGTCCTAAGAAAGATTGCAAACATATTTTCTTACCTTTTTTTTTTTTGTAGAAGCTTTATATGACGTTAGCTTTTACATTTTATGTCTGTGGTCCATTTCAAATTAATTTCTTTTCTATGGTATGAGGTTGGGGTTAAGAGGTTAATTCCACCCACCTCCCCTGTGGGTATCCAGTTGCTCCAGCAACGTATGTTGAAAATGCTTTCCTGTCCTCATTGAATTGCTTTGGTACCTTTATTGAAAATCAATGGATCACATAAATTTGGTTCTATTTCTAGGATCTCTGTTCTGTTCCATTGACACATTTGTCTTTATGTGATTTCTGCACTGTTATTATTACTGGTGCTTTATTTTAAGTCATAACATTGGATTATATAAGTTCTCCAATTTTTGTTCTCCACCCCTCACTACAAGATTGTATTGGCTATTCTAGGTCCTTTGCATTTCTATCTCGATTTTAGGATTAACTTGTCAATTTCTACAAAATAGCCTCCTGGGGTTTTGATTGAGATGATGTTGAATCTATAGGTCAATTTGGGGAGAAGGATAGCTTAATAATGAGTTTTCCAATCACTAAGTATGACGTATCTCTTTAGATCTTCTCTAGTTTTTCTCAGCAATGTTATTAGTGTAGAGGTCCTACATGTATTTTATTTTTCCCTAATTTTATATTATTTTGATTTTATTGCAAATAGAATTTTAAAAAGAATCTTCTAGTTGTTTATTACTAGTATATGGAAACATGCTTGATTTTTGTATATGTTGCCTTGTACATGCCACCTTGTCACATTTACTTATTACTTCCAGTAGTTTTTGAAGATTCTTTAGAATTTTCTATGAACACAATTATTTTGTGAATAAAGACAGTTTTATTTCTTCCATTCTAATGCTTATTTATGTGTATATGTATGTATTTTTCTTGCCTTATAACATTGGCTAACACCTTCCATACAGTATAGAATAGAAATGGTAAGAGTGTAGACATCCTTGCCTTCTTCTTGAACTCAGAAAGTGTTCATTCTTTCATCATTGAGTACAATGTTAATTGGAGGTTCTGCATAGGTGTCCTTTATTGATTGAGGAGGTTTCCTTCTGTTTCTATTTTCCTGAGAGTTTTTGTTATGAAAGGGTGTTGAATTTTGTCAAATGTCTTTTCTGTATGTGTTGAGATAATCATGGTTTTTCTCCTTTATTTTATTGTGGTAAATTCCATTGAATTTTGAATGTTAAACCAATTTTGCATTCCCAGGACATACCTCACTTGGTCCTGATATATTATCATTTTTATATATTGAGGGATTTGATTTTCTAGTATTTCGGTGTAGGCTTTTTACATGTATGTTCTTGAGGGATATCAGATCTGCACATTTTCTTTGTAATGTCTCTGTCTGGTTTTGGTGTCTGGGTTGTGTTGGACTCATAATGTGAGAAATAATGTGGTATCAGTGTGGTAACAGCAGCAGAAGTCTAGTTTTCTTTAAGTTGGTAGAGTGATGACTGTTAGGTAAAGAGTTAGAATTATTTTAATGATCAGCCAAGAGTCTCTGCTTAGTAACATGAGGTATCTATGAAATGGCATAACTGTTGTATATGAAGCAGTGCATCAGAGAGGCTGGGAAATACTTTAAGTGGATTGAGCAACTCATACCATTCCTTATGCTAAAATTGCACTTGTAGTTTATTAGCAAAATTTCTTTTATCACTGAGGGAATGAATTATCTATCTGATTGCCACTCATAATTTATGGAGTTATCAGTTAATAAGGTTCTATTGTATGTTAATATGAGACTCATTTTTTTCCTTTCTCCCCTCTTTGGGTTGTATTTCTTCCAAATAAGAACTTAAATTCATGAGTCAGCTAGTACTGACCGGCATCTGTTGAGTTATTTTGCATAAATTTGGCTACCTGGCCTCAGATAAGAATGTTTTTTAAATCATGCAATGGCATTGTTGGTTGCTGATACTGCTGTGGTTTGCTTTTGCCATACTTCTTTTAAAAGAAGGGTTATAAATTCAGTGTAACTCAGAGCAGAGGTAAAGTATAGAATGGAATTAGAAGAAAATGAAGCATCAATTTTGGTAAAGTAGAAATTGTTTATTAAATAAGCAGTGGGTGACGGGGAATTGGGAGTAACCATCCTGGTTTCCATAGTGATGGTGCATCCAGGAAAAATACAGGGAAAAAGGGAATCATGAAAGAGTTTTGGGTGTGTGTTGTCATGCTTTAGGAAACTTGCCAATTTCTACACCTCTGTCTTCAGATTGTCGTGTTTAGACACACATCCCACACAAAGTGCTCAGCAGTACTTCTTGTGCTCGTCTTTATCCCCTGGAATCTAGAGGATGGCACCTCTGGGGGAGTTACTGTCTCACATGATTTAGAAAGACCTCCACTATCTTCTTTCCAAGAGTCCAAGGAAGGTGGGTGAGTTGTGGGCCGAGCCTGGCACCTATAAGCAGGGACCTATACCACTGCTTGAAGCATCTGGTGACCTCTGCACAGGCTTCCCCTCCCTACTGTTGTCACCACTTCCATGGGTGGTGGGTGGCATTGCACGGTGCCCATGGGGTGGTGTGCATGTTCTCCAATGCCACCCGCCCTGCCTCAGTGCTGCCTCCTGTAAGAGTATCATTTTTGTTTCTCTGGAGTATCCTTATCAAAAAGGTCTTGGGGACCATTTGCCTAAAATGTTCCCCAGCATGAAATGTCCCCCACACTCGCTCTGTATCCATGCACATCCTCCTTTTTTTTTTTTTTTTTTTTTTTTTTTTTTTTTTTTTTTTGAGACAAGGTCTTGCTCTGTTGCCCAGGCTGGAGTGGAGTGCAGTGGCACAATCACTGCTCACTGCAGTGTTGACTCCTGGGCTCAAGCAATCCTCCTACCCCAACCTCCCGAGTAGCTGGGACTATGAGAGTCCCACCATGCCCAGCTAATTTTTAAAGTTTTTTTGTAGAAGTGGCGGTCTCAGTATGTTGCTTAGGCTGGTCTCGAACTCCTGGTTTCAAGCAGTCCTCCTGCCTCGGCCTCCCACTGGGATTATAGGCATTAGCTACTGTGTCTACCCTCCTCCTCATTTTTGTAGACATATCAAGTCTGGCCTCCTTCAGGAAGCCTTCCCTAACTAACTACTCAAGCTCCCTGGGTTTCTTTCCTTTAGGTTCTATTTTTTGCATGTGTATGGTTTAATATACCCTTAAGAATAATGTGTTTGGAATCGTAATTGAGAAGACAAGGTTCACGTTGTCAGATATAGTCTAACTCTGATTTTTAGAAAAGTGATAGAGAATAGAGACTTAAAAAAACCACGACATTCTCACGTAGGTTTTGGGTATTTGGAGATAGGAGTAAAAACATGTCTTTAAACCACACAATGGGAAGTGAAGTGTTTGCAACAGCCAGAACATTTACGTTATAAAGTGTCAGAGCAGATAATTTAGGCTGAAAGAAACAAAGTTAAATGATTTGGGGGCTTGATTTCTCTGGCTTGACCTCCCTGGATTATTGGCTGTTTCCTTCACTTCCAGACTGTCTGGTAAGATTTTTCTACAGAGGTACCTTCTTATTAATGAATTCTTCCCATCACACCCACTCTGTTTGAATTTCTGAATTACCTTCTCCTTTTGGTTTCTGTATCTCAGCTTTCTTCTTACTGAGGCTTCTCTGACATTTTCTTTGAGGGTATTGCTATCAGAGTCAGACATGCCCAGAACAAGATTCCAGGCTGTGTAATCTTGAGCAAATCAATGTTGTTGGTCTGCTTTTTTTTCTTTTTTCTTTTTTTCTTTTTTTTTTTTTTTTTTTTGAGACCGGAGTCCTTGCCCTTCCTGTCCGCCCGGGCTTGTAGTGCAGTGGCCGGATCTCAGCTCTACTGCAAGCTACCACCTCCGGGTTTACGCCATTTCTCCTGCCCTCAGCCTCTGAGTAGCTGGGACTACAAGGCGCCCGCCACCTCGCCCCGCTAGTTTTTTTTGTATTTTTATAGTAGAGACGCGGGGTTTTCCAACCGTGTTAGCCAGGAGGTCTCGGATCTCCTTCTGACTCCATGAATCGTGCCCGTTCCGCCTCCCAAGTGCCTGGATTTACAGGGGCTTGAGCACCGCGCCTGGCCTCCTACTTTTTTTTCTTAAAAGAACCGGAAAGCGGCCGGGCGCGGTGGTCAAGCCTGGTAATCCAGCACTTTTGGGAGGCCCGAGAAGACGGCGGGGGGCGGATCAACGAGGTCAGGAGGATCGAGACCATCCTGGCTATAACGGTAAACCTGTGCCTGTTCTAGTTAAAATACAAAAAACTAGCCCGGGCGATGAGGCGGGCGCCTGTAGTTCCCCAGCTACTCGGAGCTGAGGCAGGGAGAAAATGGCGTAAACCGCGTCAGGAGCGGAGCTTGCAGTGACTGAGAAAGACGGCACTGCCACTCATGCCCTGGGTTGGCAGAGCAAGACTCCGTCTCAAAAAAAAAAAAAAAAAAAAAAAAAGCAAGGAAGCTTGCCTTGCAGGGTGGTTAGAATTTGAGACAATGTGTGTTGCATGCCTGGCAGGTGACAGGTAGCTAATAAAAGGTGTGCACTTGCTCTACACCAGGAGTCCCCTCGGTCTTTGGTCTTTGCATATCATAGATGCTCAGTAAGTGTTCCCCCAAAGGATTACTGACATTACAAGTAGGGTAATGTTTATAGCCAAGGGGAGGTGAGTGTCATCAGGCCCAGGTTTTTATGCCTATCTCTGCTGAATTGTCACAAAGTTATATTTCATCCTATTTACCAAGTTGTATTTACAGAAGACTAGTCCTGTTATAACAAAGCCCATTGAAACAACACCCAGGAAGTAGACCACAAGAAGTCAGTGGATATCTTACTCTGTGTCCTGCATGGGGATCTGGAAGTGAATAAGGGAGAGAGAAAATGTGGAGTGCAGAGGATGCTGCCTGGAGGTGAGACTTGAACCACACGATCATTCTCAGCTATGGAGCAACGGCTCTGTTCCAGGCGTTGTCTCCAGTAGTCACAATGACACCACAGAGCTGATATTTTTTTCTATCTCACTGAGGAGTAAATAGAGGCCCCAAGAGGTTGCATCTGGAGGTACGTGAGCAAAATTTGGAGAGAAGTACTAAGTGGGCACTTCACAACAGGGGAAGAGAACGAAGAGATGGCTAAAGATAAGTGTTAAGCACTTTTTGGGGGTACTGGAATTTTATCATGTCTCTTGATTTTTAAGAAAGTGGCCTATTGTCTGGAATTTGAGACTTTCATTGTATTGTTCAGTTGGCTTTTGCATGCATGTTGCTTTTATGTTTTTGGTACGTTTTTTCAAAACCCTTTAAATTAGTTGGATTTTATATTGCTCTTAAGTTTGATGAGATAGACGCTTTTTTTAGCTGGGAGGGATAGAGAGGCAGTGAGTGTGTTAACAGAAAACAGCAACCTCAGACTCCAGCCCCCGCTCTCTTGTTATCCAGTGATGTGACGTTGAGCCTGATGCATGGCGTCTTGGCAGCGGAGGTGCTGGTGCTCTGTCAGCCTCCTGGACCCCTGACTGAACATGCCTAGGGTCATGAGGAGGTTTTTGTTCTTGTAACGTTGGCCACAACTGCACAGCCAGTGGGCGAGGATGGCTGAGATACAAACTGAGAATTTTGCGCTTCGACCTAGGCTCTTTGCTAGATCAAACTTCTTTTGATGTCTTAGCCATGCCCGCTCTGAGATATCTCTCTCCAAGTTATTAATATATCTGTTTTTCCCATCATGTTTCCCCTTTTGGCTTCAAAGGAGCTCAGAACGAAATTTATTGCTTGATTATGGTTGCTGGGTTGGCCAAGGTTTAAAATTTATGTTTTTAACTTTTTTATGTGATTCCCTCCCCATTTTCATTTTGATAGTCTTATTGTTTATTGTGTATCACCTTAAATCCATTTGAGAAGTGGATTGGGTCTACGTTTAAAAATCACGTATGTGGGAGGAGGGCCATTAGGCAAATAGGACGCAGATGGGGTGACTTTGGCCAAAAAAGTTTGGGATAGATTTTTGTATTCCCTTGTGTTATGTTATTCCCTATCAGATGGTCTTTGCAGCTCATTTTTCTGTCTTCTCCTGTGTGGTCAGAGTCAGGGGAGAGTTTTCCTTTATAAAAATGATTTGTTTTCCTGATAGAACAGTACTGGTGGGTAACATTCCGTTCTGACCTTGTAGGCAGACCTGGGATTCCCGGAGGGTGCAGGGATGGCCGCACTCGTTCTTCTTTGTGACAGGCCTGAAGCAGCTTCCCTGGGGTCCCCAGCCTGCCTCCTCCACGGCTGCTGTGGCCGTGGGTGCTGAGCACGTGCAGCTGCTGCCTGACGCTCCTGGACAGGGAAGGATAGATTTGGGGCATAGTTACTAGGTGTCACTGCCTCCTTTTTTCAGCCTGGCTTTTACAAGTAGTTTTAATTTACTTGACAAACACTTATTTGGCATTTCCTTCAATACGCTGGGTACTGAGATGGGTACTGTATTTTAGGCATTTAATGGGGATAATAGCAGCATCATTAATTATTACAAATATGATTGATCCATCATATAGACAATACATTTCAGAAGAATATTAAAAAGACTGGTAGTAGATGTATGCAGCTGTAGTAGAGGAGCTGAAGCCACTGAGTTACCCTGGGGTTCAAAGTCGGGAGCAGCATTCCCATCTCTAGATTGTGTTCTTGTGTGGGAGGGCCTCCTTGGATACCCTTGACAGTAATTCCAGGTACTCGAACTCACAAAGAAAGTGCCTGGGGCCCTCAGCCCTTTGGTGTGGCTCCCAGGGACACCTGAGTTATTTCCAGAAGTGGCGTGGTGGGTAGAGTGTGAGGGCTGGGCTGGCCTCGCCTCCCCGCCCCTCTCCCCTGTGTGGCTTTTCCTTTCTGTAATTCAACTGATTGCTTTTCCTTCCAAATTGCTGGTTTAAGCTTTATCTTATCTAATTTTATCTCCTCCAGCCTTGCACATCCAGAGCATTATTAGGGCCTGTGCCCATTCTGTCCCTCCCACTTCTCCTGGTCTCCCTCCATGTCCTGAGGGGATAGTGACGGAGTCTGCATAACCTCCGCATCTTCTTGCCTTGGGGGGACAGCTAGGGTGGTGCCTGCAGCCTCTGGAACCTCTCCTTTCTGTGTGCCCCTCAACCTCATGGATATACTGGCGTTTTCTAGGACCTGGCCCTGCTTTCTCTGTCCCTGTCTCTCTCTGCCCACTGGTTTCTGTGACCCACGCCCTTCCCACCCCATTCTGCCCCTTTTGCTCGCTTGCTTTTCTTACCTTCTGTCACATTCACATGCTCACTATTTCTTTTTACTCCAAGCATCTGTTCCTCTAAATCATGAAATGCAGTTGGCATAATTAAATATGTAATGTGTTTATTTTAATATCAGTATGTCTCTTCATACACATATTAGTAAGAGACTTGGCTGTCAGCACGGGGCCAGATCACCGTTTGCAGATGTCCACTCACGCCAGCTCCCCTGTGGGGCATTTCTTATGCATCTCATCAGTTCTCTTTCTCCTTGTCTCTCTCTCTCTGTGTCTCTTTGTTCTGTGTACATCTCTCTGTATGTCCCTGGCTTCCTCTCTAACACAAATTGCTCCAATAGGCCGGCACCATTTCCTCTCTGTAAACCCCAGTTTGTAGGTATACACAGGCACCCAGGCAAGGGTAGAGGAACCAAAAAGCACTTGTTCACGCTTGCTCACACAAGGACCAGTAGAGACCTAGAGCTGCATGCCCCGTCTTTATTATCCTTGCTGCTAGCTCCTCTGGTACAGCAGCCCTGTGACAGTTTGGAATTTGAGCCTGGGCACTCTCCCCTGAGTGCATCGGTGACGTAAAGTCAGGAAGGCAGGAACAATCACAGCCTCCCCTCGCCTGTGGGTCCCAGGTGATCCCCCTCCCCAAATGGATGTAGGGAAGCCAGTTCATCTGCGAAGCATCTGGAGTAGAGTGACAGGAAGCAGAGGATCCAGTATTAGAATAGATTACATGGTATGTGCTTGTCGCTTCCGCTTAAAGGTAAATAAAAATCTATCTTTGGCTTAGAATTCTAGCCTCCTGACCTGGGGGTGAATATTGACTGGCAGGCTTTACCTCCCATGTAGAAAAGGGTTGCATGCCAGGGTTATAAATTAGAGCTCTGCATTGGATGGATCTTCTTAATGTTTTCTGTGGAGTGGAATTAGAACATGTTGTTTCTTTTGAGGTTACAAAAAGCAAACAAGGATCCCTTTCCTCCCAGACTAGTGGGAAGTAGACTAATTACTTGAGATTCTGTTTTATCAGCCATAAAACTGAGATGAAAACTGGGGCCGTTATGAAGATCTTGATATATCCTAGGCCACAAATTTCTTTTCTGGAAGAGAAAAACTGCATTTTAAGTTTAGATAATCTGGTCACATTTTTTAGGCTATCCAATGCAAAGGTTAAGTTTCTAGAGTCTTGAATTTTAGCACAGAGGTAACGTCACTTAACCTTCCCGAGTGAAAATGCTGCCTTCTAGGTGGTGGGGAAGATCGAATTGGCTGTGTATGCCAGCATGCTTAGTATGTGTTCAGGAGATGTTAGCGACAGAAGTAGTGGATATGACTGCTGAAGGCCTGGGTGGCTCTTCCGGGCTTGTTGGTTGGTTTTGTTATAATATACAACTGGATCTAAGATAACCCATGTTTGTGCTTCTGTGGACACTGGCGCTTTCAGGGTCTTAACTATATTGTTTTCGTCGAAACTTTGAAAGGACTCATGGCTCCAAAAGGGGCTGAAAAGTTTTGAATTTCCTTTTTTCTTTCTTCGCAAAAGATTTTAAAGCTTAAGTCATGTAATTAATAACAGGGGAAGTTAAGAGTCAAAGATTTTTCTCTTACCCTGGTCATTTTTTAAGCTGCACTTGGCATGGGTTGAAGCAAATTTGTGTCTTCTTGACCGTTTACTTTTTTTTTTTTTTTAAACTGAGAGAATAGATTCTATCTCTCATGAAGTAATTGTAAACAGCCTTGTTAACATATGGTACTGATTTTTTCACAGAAGCATTGTTGAAATGCATGGGAACTACCAGGTTAAAAGACATAAAAATAGATAATCCATATAGTCCAGATGGTATCTCCAAACTAGGGGATCCAAGTGGCATGAGAAACTGTCTAGAGCAGGACTGGCAGACACGGCCCCCAGGCCAGCCCGGCCTTATGCTTGTTTTTGTATGGCCTGTGAACTAAGAATGGTGTTTTACATTTTTTAATGTTTGAACAAATATCTGAAGAATAGTAATATCTTGTGACATATAAAACTGGTACAAAATCCACATTTCAGTTACCATAAGTAAAGTTTTATTGAAACATAGCCACACTTATCCATTTACATATTATCTATGGTTATGTTCCCGCTACAATGGCAGAAATGAGTAGTTGCCTAAGATATTTGCTGTCTGGTCCTTTACAGAAAAAGTTTGCCAATCATTGGTCTAGATGGTGAGGAATTTTCGTTCTGATATGTGTTAATTGATACGTGATTTCGTTTTGAAGTTCAGCTTTTAACTTTCGGTTGTTTTTCTTTCTACTTTTATTTTTTACTAATAAAGACAGAAAGAAGAAAACCATGGCTGGTTAGTCTCACTGCTTAGACTATCCCTTCTAATGTTTTTGATAATAAAAATTAAAATGCACATGCTAATTTTATTTCAAACAGTATAAGAAAGCAAAACCTGTCCCCTACGTTGTCTCTTATTCCAATTCCTTTACCCAGTGTTTAATAGTTAACATTCCAAAAATGTTTTGTGTTTATACTAGAATATATATTCTTTTCAAAAGCTTTTCTTAAGCTTAGTTTACTAGTAAAAATACTCTTAACCTTTTATTATGAAAAAATTTCAAATATGTACAGCACAAGACAGAAAAGTGTAATGAACCCTGTGTACCCATCATTGAGCTTTCATACTCTTTGTCTTATGGCCAGTCTTATTTAATTTGTGGAATCCATTTCCTGTATTTTGAAGCAAATCTTAGGTATATCATTTTATCTGTGGGTATTTCAGTATGTATCTCTAAAAGATAGTAACTTTTAAACATAACCACAGTCTGCTAACACATGAGAAAAAATAATAATTGCGTAGTGTATATTTGAGCCCTGAGTATTACCTATAATTGCCTCCTCCTACCCACAGTTGTCTTTTAAATGTCATTGTTTATTTCACTCTGTTTGAATTAGGATACAGGTAGGTTTCACACAGTGTGACTTGGTTGTTGTCCTTTAAGTTTTTAATCTGTCTGTTCCCTCTGTCCCTCTTTTATCCTCCTTGCTTTATTTTTTTTTTAAAGAAATGAGGTTATTTGTTAGAGGTTTTATTTACATCCCCATAGTATTGTTTAATATGTTCCTCTGTCCTCTGAATTTCCTGTGAATTTGGTAGTTGGACCTAGAGGCTTATCACATTCAAGTTTTGTTTTATTTTATTACTATTTTTTAGCTAGGCTACTTTGCTGGTGACATTGAGTCCTTCCAAGAGGAGGCACTTAGTATCTGATTGTCCTTTTTTGTGATGTTAGTACTCATAGGTGTTTAATGTGTAGATCAAGTCATTCATTCCTTATGGGTTGTAAAATGGTAGATACTGTTAATTCTATGATTTCTTTGCCATTTATTGGCTTAAATGTTTGATTTTTCTCCATATTTTTTCTCTATATTTACCAGTTTTCAAGTTTTCTTGTTGTTTTTTTTTTTTTTTTTTTTGACAGAGTCTCATTCTATCTCCCAGGCTGGAGTGCAGTGGGGCAATCTCAGCTCATTGCAATCTCTGCCTCCAAGGTTCAAGTGTTTCTTGTGCCTTAGCCTCCTGAGTACCTGGAACTACAGGCGCACACCACCACGTCTGGCTAATTTTTGTATTTTTAACAGAGACGGGGTTTCTATTCAACGTTGCCCAGGCTGGTCTCAAACTCCTGACCTCAAGTGATCTGCCCCTCTTGGCCTCCCAGGGTGCTGGGATTACAGGTGTGAGCTGCAGCACCTGGCCTATTTTGAAGTTTTGAGTTAATTTATTAGTACCCTTTAACAGTGAATGATTTGGTTTTTGGTTTTATAATTTTAAAAGTATGATGTATTTTTAGCATGTTTACTATGTTCCACCAAGGTTAACTGATGCTCAAATCGTCCCCCTTGTGGTAGTGTGAACCTTCTCACATTGGTTCCTGTGTCTGTTTGGCATGACCTAGTAGTCTCTGATAGCTTTCTCTCTTTCTGGTACAACAAGATGTTTTGGATTCATCTTTTTTTTTTTTTTTTTTTTTTTTTTTTTTTTGAGACTGAGTCCTGCTCTGTCACCCAGGCTGGTGTGCAGTGGCCGGATCTCAGCTCACTGCAAGCTCCGCCTCCCGGGTTTACGCCATTCTCTTGCCTCAGCCTCCCGAGTAGCTGGGACCGCAGGCGCCCGCCACCTCGCCCGACTAATTTTTTGTGTTTTTTAGTAGAGACGGGGTTTCACCGTGTTGGCCAGGATGGTCTCGATCTCATGACCTCGCGATCCGCCCGTCTTGGCCTCCCAAAGTGCTGGGATTACAAGCTTGAGCCACGGTGCCCAGCCTGGATTCATCTTATACATTTCTTGCCCTGGATCTGGAATCTGCCATTTTCTTCAAGGAGCCACTCCTGCTGCTTTTTAGTGGGAGGTAGTATTTCAGAACTAAATTTTGGGTTAAGAGGCACATATCCATAAACAAACAAACAGCTTTTCATAGTAAAAACACATACAGAAAATGCATACAGTACAACACTGATGTAGCCTGGATCAAAAAAGAACATGGCACAGCACCGCAGGGGATCCCTTTCTGAACACAGTCTTCTCCCACTTCCCCTCAGTCACTACTCAGTGTTTATGGTAATGACTTCCTCGATTTTCTTTCCTGTTTTATCATTGAAGACAAAATACGTCCCTAAGCAGTATAACTTGGTTCTGTCTGTTTTGAATTTTATTTAAATGGATCATGCTTCCTGAATTCTGTTTTTGTTGTTGTTGTTCAAGACAGAGTCCTGCTCTGTTGCCCAGGCTGGAGTGCAGTGGCACGATTTCAGCTCACTCCAACCTCCACCTCCCGGGCTCAAGCAATTCTCCTGCCTCTGCCTCCCTAGTAGCTGGGATTACAGACGCCCAACACCATGCCTGACTAATTTCTGTATTTTTATTTTTAGTGGAGACGGGGTTTCACCATGTTAGCCAGTCTGGCTTTGAACTTCTGATCTTGTGATCTGCCCACCTCGGCCTACCAAAGTGCTGGGATTACCAGCATGAGCCACCATGCCCGGCCTCCTGAATTCTTTTATATCTTGCTTCTTTCATTCAACATGAGATTCATTCATTTTCATTTTCTTTGCAATATGATAGTCCGTTGGATGAGTAGACCACAGTCTATCCATTCTGCTATTGATGTACAGTCAGGTTGTTTCTAGTTTTGTGCAGTTAAAGAAATGCTGCTAACCTTGTATCTGTCTCTGGTTGCACGTGTGCATATGTTTTTGAAGGGTATATACATAGAAGTAGAATTGCTGGGTTAGATGCTATGCATGTCTTCTTTGCAAAGTCTCATGCCAGCTGATGTGCTCACCAACAGCGTGTGAGCATTCCTGTTGCTTCACATTCTTGCCCACACCTGGAATTGTCAGACTTTAACATTTTTTGTTAGTCTGTTAATCAAAAGTGATATCTGACTGTGACTTTAGTTTGGTGTTTCTCTGATTACCAGTGAGGTTAAACACTTCTCCATATGTTTGAGTACTGGATTTTTCTCCTTTATGACATTTCTGTTCAAGTTGTTTCAATAAGTCTTTGGTTCATTTTCCCATTGAGTTATCTTTTCTTATTGATTCATAGGCGTTTTTATATGTATTGGATACAGGTTCTGATTGGTTGGGTGTGTTGCAAATTTCTTCTCCCACTCTGTGGCTTATCTTCACTTTCTTTATGGTGTCTTTTGATTAACATAATTTTTTTTTAAAATACAAATGCTGTTTGTTTGTTTGTTTGTTTGTTTATTTATTTATTTATTTATTTATTTTGAGACGGAGTCTCACTCTGTCGCCCAGGCTGGAGTGCAGTGGCCGGATCTCAGCTCACTGCAAGCTCCGCCTCCCGGGTTCACACCATTCTCCTGCCTCAGCCTCCCGAGTAGCTGAGACTACAGGCGCCCACCACCTCGCCCGGCTTTTTTTTTGTATTTTTTAGTAGAGACGGGGTTTCACAGTGTTAGCCAGGATGGTCTCGATCTCCTGACCTCGTGATCTGCCCGTCTCGGCCTCCCACAGTGCTGGGATTACAGGCTTGAGCCACCACGCCCGGCCTGTTTATTTATTTTAAGATGGGGTCTCACTGTGTCGCCCAGGCTAGAGTGCAGTGGCATGATCTGAGCTGACGGTAACCTCTGCCTCCCAGNCTTTCTTTATGGTGTCTTTTGATTAACATAATTTTTTTTTAAAATACAAATGCTGTTTGTTTGTTTGTTTGTTTGTTTATTTATTTATTTATTTATTTATTTTGAGACGGAGTCTCACTCTGTCGCCCAGGCTGGAGTGCAGTGGCCGGATCTCAGCTCACTGCAAGCTCCGCCTCCCGGGTTCACACCATTCTCCTGCCTCAGCCTCCCGAGTAGCTGAGACTACAGGCGCCCACCACCTCGCCCGGCTTTTTTTTTGTATTTTTTAGTAGAGACGGGGTTTCACAGTGTTAGCCAGGATGGTCTCGATCTCCTGACCTCGTGATCTGCCCGTCTCGGCCTCCCACAGTGCTGGGATTACAGGCTTGAGCCACCACGCCCGGCCTGTTTATTTATTTTTAAGATGGGGTCTCACTGTGTCGCCCAGGCTAGAGTGCAGTGGCATGATCTGAGCTGACGGTAACCTCTGCCTCCCAGGTTCAAGCAATTCTCCTGTCTCAGCCTCCTGAGTAGCTGGGATTACAGACGTGTGCCACCGTACCTGGCTAATTTTTTTTTTTTTATGATGGAGATGGGGTTTCACCGTGTTGGCCAGGCTGGTCTCGAACTCCTGACCTCAAATGATCCGCCTGCCTCGGCCTCCCAAAGTGCTGGGATTACAGGCGTGAGCCACCATGCCCGGCCACAAGTGCTTTTTAAAGTCTTATTGTAGGACGTCTTCCTCTACTCTGTTGGGATATGTGGTATATAGTAAAGATTTCAAATATAGTAATTATTATTATGTACTATTTAGTATATGCAACTTATATATGAACTTTTTAAAAAAGTCTTGTATCTTTGTCTTTCTGTTTAAATTTTCTTTTAAAAAATTGACATCAAAGAAATAATAGTGTCACATTGTTTGCACCTTATTTTTCACATATAATTTTATTCTGGGGTTCTTTCTACATTATCCATATGCCAGTCTGCTTCATTCTTTGTCTTGGTGGCATGATATATATATATATGTGTGTGTGTGTGTGTGTGTGTGTTTTGAGATGGAGTTTTGTTCTTGTCACCCAGGCTGGAGTGCAATGGCATGATCTCAGCTCACTGCTACCTCCGCCTCCTGGGTTCAAGCAATTCTCCAGCCTCAGCCCCCCAAGTATCTGGGATTGCAGGTGCACACCGCCATGCCTGGCTAATTTTTGTATTTTTAGTAGAGATGGGGTTTCACCCTGTTGGCCCAGCTGGTTTCAAATTCCTGATCATGGCTGATCCACTTTCCTCGGCCTCCCAAAGTGCTGGGATTGCAGGCGTGAGCCACTGTGCATGGCCGGCATGGTATTTCATTGACAGAATTAAGGTTGTTTTTCTTGTCCTGTTAAAATTGTGCTGCAAAAAACTCTTATACATAATCTTGACATGATTTTGTGAGTACATCTATAAAGCAAATTCTAAACCTGGGAACTTCTGGGTCAAACAATTTGATTGTTTTAAATATTAATAGACATTAATATTTACTCCCAGCTAATTCATGTAAAATAGCAGTTCTTACAGCCTAAATTAGGAGGTCTAATTGGCGATATTCAGATAAATTATCTGGATATGAAGTAATTTTTTTTAGGTCTAACCTGTATTAATGACAATATGATTACAGTATTTTCAAAAGATTGACACTTAGCCATTCTCCATGTTTCAAAGGAATAAATGCTAATTTAGCCAAATAATAGTTTGGAGCAAATTTTGTGGGAGAGCCTGCGCTTGTATGGAGCAAATCCCCTGTTGTGTTGTGAAATGGGCATGGAGAAGCCTGGTCTAGTGACTGTCGATGCTCTTTGTGACAGCTCACATGAGGACTCTTGGTCTCCTGAGTCTTCCTCCTCCCCAAATGGGGGACTCTGACCACTTGGTCTCCTGAGTCTTCCTCCTCCCCAAATGGGGGACTCTGACCAGTCTTTTGGATCTTTGATTTTATTCAAATGGAAATGCTTTTTCTCTCTCATTCCAGTAATTCTTTTGAGTATATCTGTTTTTCTTCAAATGTTTCCTGAGCGCCTGTGTTCTGGGGAGTAGTGAACACCGTGAGGAAGGTGGAGTGTTCACTGTGCCACCCGCTGTTTGTCTTCAAGCGGATTACCATTGCGTAGGGGGAGTTGTTGATGTGTATTTGTATAACGGTCTTTTACCATAAGTGGGGTTACTCCCTCCAGTACATCATTTAAATCAAGGCAGCTGAGACAATCACAGAAGACTACATATTTTATGATTCCATTAATATGAAAGTCCCAAATAGGGAATTCTGTAGAGGCAGAAAGTAAGATCAGTGATTGTTTCGGGCAGGGGAGAGTGGGGTGATAGGAAGGTGATAGCTAAAAGATACGGGGTTTCTTTTTGAGGTGATAAAAATGTTCTAAGATTGACCATGGTGCTCTTTGCATATATCTGTGAATATGTTAAAAGCCATTAAATTGTGTACTTTAAATGAATTGCATGGTATGTGAATTATGTTTCAATGAAGCTGTTACAAAACATTAAACAACAACAACAACAACAAAATACAGGTTTTTTTCTCAGTTGTCTCAGTTTTTCCCTATAGGTTTCATATTTACTTTAATGAATGGATGATAAAGAGTTGTCTGGTCTGGGCTGGATGCAGTGGCTCATGCCTGTAATCCCAGCACTTTGACAGGCCGAGGAAGGCGGATTGCTTGAGCCCAGGAGTTTGTGACCAGCCTGGGCAACATGTGGAGACTTTGTCTCTACAAAAATAAAATAATTAGCCAGGGCATGGTGGTGTGTGGCTGTAGCACCAGCTACTCAGGAGGCTGAGGTGGGATGATCACTTGAGCCCAGGAGTTCAAGGCTGCAGTGAGCTATGACTGTGCCACTGCATTCCAGTCTGGGCAACAGAGGAAGACCCTTTGGTTAAAATAAATAAATAAATAATAATTCAAGAATTCTTAGGTCTGGATGTAGGGTTAGATGCCAGATATAAGTGAAATAGCCAGTTTACTTACCAATAGACAAGAAAGTAGTCTTTTGTGATTCCCTTCTCCACTAAATACGAATCAGTGCTACTCAGGAGCTCTTTAAAGAAGGAGTTGGCCAGGTGTGGTGACTTATGCCTGTAATCCCAGCACTTTGGGAGGTCGAGGCAGGCAGATCACCTGAAGTCAGGAGTTGGAGACCAGCCTGACCAACATGGAGAAACCCTGTCTCTACTAAAAATACAAAATTAGCTGGGTGGCACACGCCTGTAATCCTAGCTACTCGGGAGACTGAGGCAGGAGAATCGCTTGAACCCGGGAGGCGGAGGTTGTGGTGAGCTGAGATCGCGCCATTGCACTCCAGCCTGGGCAACAAGAGCAAAATTCCGTCTCAATCAATCAATCAATCAATCGGTACCATAAGAAAGGACAAAAAACAAACCCAAAGCAAGACCGAAAACTCCCCACAAACCAGCCTCCCCTAACCCTTTTAACTCAAAGCTTTGTAATGTCTCTGAATTTGTAATTAAGATTTTAAAGAGTACTATTTCTCATGCCCCATCCCCCAACCCATTTCGGGAGTAAACCTTTTCTGTCGGGGTGAGGAGAAAGTGGGTAAAGAACTTTCGCATTTACAGTTGAGTTAGTATTTGTTGTTCTCCAAATGTGAAGGATTCAGGGCCCTCTCTTTGGTAGGTGGATGGGAATCAGTTGGTATTTATTGGGTTCTTAATGCCTGCCTGTCCTTGTGTAAGACACTCTGGCGGTACCCAGGAATACATCAACCAGCTGAGACAAACGTGAAGGATAATTATTGTCCTAATAATAGCTAACATTTATTGATTGCTTACTATATGCTAAGCCTCTAAATTTTAAAGTTGTTGTAAAAGCAGGAACGAAGTCTGTAATAGGCACTATTGTCTTGTTTAGCTCTCACAGTCACAGTGGTAGAGGTACTCTCATTATTTGACAGGTGGGGAAACTGAGATTTAGAGAGCTAAGATACCTCGTCCAGGGTCACATGGCTGGTACAGGGTAGATTCATACTCAGATCGGCCTAACAGATCTGAACTTTTCTTGTTGGGGAGAGGGGCAATGGAATTGTTAACATTTTCATTGCACAAATAATGCAAATTAGGCAAGGAAAAGCACAAAGAAGAAAATCATCATCATCCATATTTCTACACACAGATTTGCCCATCTTTAATGTTTCTGTGTGTTTCCTTCTAGTTTGTGTTTTTATGCCTTCTGGTTTATTTTTATATCCAGTCAACCTCTGTCAGCCCATCAGTGAAGGCCATTGCTAATTCATTAAAAGACGTTGGGACTGAGGACATACAAGTCATAATCAGGGTATTTCATGGACTGGGGATTGGGGGTGGGGGAAGGATGCAGATCTGACAAATTCATGCCGTGGTCTAACTCAGAGAGGGTCATCTTGTCCCAAAGTGTCCCCTCAGTCTTTCTCTGCTTCCCCAATTATTAAGACTGTCTTGTGAAATAATTAAAAATATCTATAAAGGGGCAAATTTTGCAGCACATACAATTATAGAAATTATGTAGTACAATATGGACAAATGCAGGGCTAACAATAATTTTTAGGGCTTTCACAGATGGGCAAGGTGGGGGGTAGGGACTGGCTGGAGGCAAACAGAAGGCTTCCTGAGACAGAGGGGACTGGGGCTGGCTCCCACCCAGATGAAAACCTGCAAATCTGGGGGAGAAAGCTTCATGCAGTATGAAAAGGTCACAAGAACCTCCAGTCCTGGGATGATGCAGGCAGGGAAAAAATCAGATGGGACTTTCCCCAGTGAGTCATGAATCTTTGCCTGGTGATTGGTGGGAGTCACCTGTATGTTGTGCCTGTTCCCAGTGGGAGGTTAGAGCTCCATCTCTAAATTAATATCAAAAGAAGAGCTGTCTTTACAAATCGATATGCTTCTCATAAGGGGATGACATATTTAGATGCAGAGGTTGGCATGGCGAATGGGACGGTTTGAGGGTAGTGGGGCATCTGGGTTAAAGGCCCTGATGTTCTACAGACTTGGGTTTGAATCTGAGCTGTGCTACCCTCAAGCACTGTCACCTGGCAAGTTGCTTAGTCCCTCATTCGAGGAAGTGGGGCCACTGGAGCTCCTACCTCATAGGCTTACAGGTGGTTGGGAGGATTAAATGAGATGAGCACATGCGGCCTTTAGTACAGTGCCTGGCAGAGAATAAGTGCTCCATACGGATTAGCTAATGTTTTATAGAATTTTATAATTCTAAAGGGGAGGAAAGATGGATATTAAGGTTGGAGAACTGTGGCTCCTTTCCATTGTATTCACAAAGAAAACTATGCCATGAGTCTTTTTTGGCAAGTCACTTTAACTTTTTGGGCCTAGGTTTTCTTAACCGTGAGATGCTGGGTAGTTCTAAATGATCTTTCAAATTCTGCCCATGACTCTAATCCTATGATTCTGCAGTTTTACCAGCATCTTAATGAACACAAAGTACTTGCCAGAATATTTTCTTCTTTGATCCTCCCCACAACGTTGATGGGCCGATAATGATTCCTGCCATTTTCCCAGACCAGGCAGCAGGGCTGGCAGACATTTCATGACTCTCCCTCACAAGGCCGTGGAGCTCGTGAGACAGTGTAAGGCCAGGTTCCCTTTACACACACGTGGTGTGTAAAACGGAGGTACCTTGATTGGGCTTTTGCCCCTGTCATGAAACTGAGCCCAAAGGAGGTTCTTAGAGGAGGTGGGTGAGGATTTCAGGAGAGATGATTCCCAGGGGAGCTTCAGGCCAGGACTGTCATAGTAGAACAGTAATTTATGGGCTTCTGACAGCTTGAAAAGGTCATGGTGTTCTTCTTTACTTATAAATGAAAACAAAGTCATTTGGGGGTCAGGGAAAGACGAGAGGGCTTGTGCAGAACGACCCCAAAATCCCTGGTGGTTATCATGTAAAAATTCGATTTGTTTGATGCAATTAGCCAAACCTGGACACTTTCTTCTCCTTCTCAAAGCAATTGGGATTCAGGGCACAGGATTAAACAGAGTTGGGGCAGGAGGCAGGGAGGAGGCGCTCCAGCAACTGTGGGAAGTCCAGATTGTTTCTATTGTGCGCACTGATGTAATTCTTTTTCTGCAAGCCCTCTGTGGTTTATCACTTTCCCTTCATGCACCCTTCTTGTAAAGCAATTACAGAATCATGGGAAAATAGGCAGTGACAGTGTGAATCAGTGCCTTTTGGAATGGGGAACTGATACAGACTGAGCTTCAGTTTGCAGAGGGTTGAGGAATGTCTAAGGCTCATGGATGGGGGAAGGAGAGGTGACAAGGGATCACAGATATTGTATATTGGGTCTCTTTGGCCAGGCCCTCCAGTGCCCAAGGCCCTTCTATGCTGCTCACTGGCTGCACGAGGGCTGTGGCTGTGGCTGTGGCCATGGCAGCTGAGCTTGTAATTTAGATGTTACCACGGTTCAACTATGAAAAGTCAGGATCAGGCAGCTCTGTCCTAGTGCTGGGAGGGAGATGTGGGCCCTGGGGGAACTGGCAGCTGGATTTAGAGTGTGACCGATTCCAGGAACCCAACAGAGCCGCAGTAGGGCCCTCCTCACCTCAGTGGGTCGGAATTTGGGGGTTCCCCAGACCAGACTGTTCAGACTTTTCTGTATTAACACTGAGTCTATGGTCATTAGTGATCAGGATTCTGATTAATCTCTGTCCTTATTTTAGAGTAGCTTTTGGCTTCGGGTTCTGGTGACCAACTGGTCACAACCATAATTTAGCTTCTGAAAGGCCATAAGAGTCAGAATTTGGCTAGCAGGGATGAGAGGTCATCTCCACAGCGATCCTGCTGCATTTATAATTGGGCATTTCCTCTGCATTTACTTTTGCCCCTTGTCTCCTACTCCAAGCCACCCCCGTTTCCTTGAATGTTGAAAGTTTTGGGCTGCTAAGCTCAACTTACCAGCCTGGTCCCATTTCTATGATTATTACTAACTGCATTGCATCATACACAGCAAAGCAAGTGGTTGGAAAATAGGCCTGCATCCTGGTAGTGGGCAAGAGACTCAACTCTCCTGAATCTTAGTGTTTTTACTTTTAGATGGGAGCTGTAAAATATCCAGCCCAGTGTAACATTGGCTGGATGTAAAACAGCCTAGTATACAACATGGGCTTTGTAAAGTGAGATGTGCTGTTGGAAAGTTGTTTGTAGTAAATTGTATTATTACATACTATACTTAGATAGTACTGAACATTGGCCCAAAGAGTTTTTATTTTGTTACTCCTTTTTGATCTCATCAACCATGTCATGCAAAAAAAGAGGAAGGAACTGTGGATCATCCCCTTTCTCTCATTTTAGAAATGAGGGAAATGGAGGCTCATGGATGTTGAGTGACTTCTCCAGGATTATTTGCTGAATAAATGTCAAAATCAGCAGTACAATTAGGTGTCTGGGGTCTTAGTCCAGTGCACCTGTCATTGTGTGTTGGGTGCAAGGCAGTAAGGCTCACTGGTTGTGGCCCTAAGTGTTCCCCTGCCTTTGCCTGCTTGACCCCCATTCATTTGTTCTTCGGCTATTATGAGAACAGCTATAAGCCAGGCCCTGTGTTAGGAATGCTGCTAATGAGGGCAACAGGGCTTTTGCTCTCTTGGAGGCTGTCGTCTAGTAGGGGAGACAGACTTAAAAAACTATTACGGCATCAATTGGTTCTCTTTATTTCCTGCATCCTGTGAACGTGCAAGGGCCCAGAGTGGAGAGACACCTGGTCCCCTCATCTTGGACTTTGTCTTATTTTCTCTTTCCTTCTAGAAAGTTGTGAGTCAGCTCTTTAGATGGGTGCTTCAGGGTTCTGCCTTCCTGTATTTGAGGCTTTGTGGACGTGGTTGTTGGAGGCCATGGAGGTTGCATTTGTGTGGGCTGAAGAGAATTGAGGAAGAAAAGAGGCAGGGAAGTTTCTCCAAGGAGGCACATTTTGAACCCGCTGTTAACGATAATGGCAGTGGCCCTTTGGAGGAAGCTGCCTCTCTCACTGACTGTCATGGCCCAACCATGGAGCACTGGCAATTTTCACTGAGACTGCACCTTCTGTTTGTGATGTTTTAGTGCAGGTTTACGTTATCTGAGTAGAACTGGAAACAAGGCTATGATAAGTCCTGCCTATGCCCCTATAACATCGTTTCCCCACCAGAAGTTTTCCCCTGAGGATGTATTAAATGCCGACTACTTCCTTGGAATTGCTGGATAGCCTTTCCAGCGTGAGCAACAGGGACAGCTCCAGAAGAGTGGCATGTCAGGCCAGGGAGGATTATCCCAGATTTTACAGCTGGGTAGGTGGAAGGCTTGTCTCTACTTCCATCAAGGAGTAGAGGTGATTTGCAAATTTCTCCGTGGTTTTGTTTACTTCTTTCTCTCTTGGTCCTTTGATTCTTTCTGCCTGTGTCTTTTCTTTGTTCTTTCTCTTTGCACCTTTCTCCCCTGAAAGATCACTTGGCAGAATGGTTAGAAAGAAACATGTTAAATGTACTACCTTTGTGGCTTAGTTGAGGGTGCATGAAATAACTGAAGAAGAAAACATACCTTGGCTTTGCAGATTGTATCCTCCTGGAGAGTTGAATTTGCCAGAGTGCTGAAGCTGAATTTTATCCATTGTAAGCAGCAAAGCTTTTTTTAAAAAAAATTATTTTTAAAGAATCAATTTTGGAAGGAAATTCTCTGAAAATACATTACACATTTAACTACCTTCAGAAGCAGCCAGCTAAGAATTTAACCCGACATTCTCTCTGTCATGCAGAGTCACTGTTATGAACGTCAAAGATTCTGCTGTGCTAGAGTGGTGGCGCCTTCAGGTTGCTTTGCCCCTACAGGTGGTGGCTCCAGAATCTTAGACTTCTCCGATTCTTCTTTCTGGTCCTGTCCCATCTGGTTCCCCCAAACCCTGACCCCTCAGACTGTTAGGTATTACTTCTGCTTGTATTCTCTTTCCCTTTCTGATTTGTGTGTTAAGAAACAAGAGAGCAATTTATTTAGAAATATAAGAACAACGTCTGCCATGTAGTAGTTCTTCTTGTAGATACTGCAATAGTTTGCATAAACGTTCCCATTTAATGCCCACACAGATCTATGAGGTGAGTAGCGTTGTGATCCTTATTTTACAGAGGCAGACGCTGAATGGTAGAGAAGATGACCACATGTTCTCCTTGTCTGGAATACAGGAAATGAATTCAACATCATTCATTGGGGGCTTCTATAGTACTTGTTAAACATCATTAGTTAAAAATAATTGATGTTGGGGGTGTTGAGCAGTAACAGAAAAGTTTGAAAACTAGAATATTCTCATACTCTCGTTATGTACAGGGCTTCACAAATCTTTGTGTTGTTTTACAACACTTAATGGGCATTAAGAATGAGAGAAACAGTCTGCAAATTAAATCAGAATGCAGATGCCATCTTCTCACTGCTGCTGTGGGGTTTAGCTCTACAGATCAGAGGATGGCTGAGTATAGTAGGCATTTTCTATTTGTCACGTACTAATGTCACAATACTTTGTATTCTTTTATGTGGTCTAATTGCCTCAAACTTGGATGTGCTTTCATTTAAATCCATTTACATTGCTTTTGTCAAATGGGAATGATTTCCATATGAATTTGAATTTACATACTCATAGGCCCTTGAGACCATGCGGATATAGTGAACCCAACTCTAGGTAGACTTGGGCTGTAGTTTTGCCTCAGCCACAGACTTGTTGACTTGCTGTAGAGCCCTGAACAGAAATGATTACTTTAATGGACTTAGCACTCCTCAGCTGTAAAATGAGGCAGGAAATCTGATGTGACTTCTAGTTGGGGACATTCTAGAAGATTCCATATTGTATCTCAAATGACTGTTCAGAGACACAGTCTTTAGGTGCTCACTCTAGAGAGGACTGTGATGAGCATAAAGCATAATAATGTAAATCCTAACATAAGATTCTTTAAAAGTTGACTCTTAAGGGTATTATACTTGCTCATATTTTAAATATTTAAAAACAATTACTTTTTTTCTTTCATATTCACCATTGGCTTTTCAAGTATGCACAGAAGTGGTAATGCAGCTCGTTTCATACCAATTTATATCATAAAATCTAAGTTGATAGGTGTTCTCTTAATGATGTTCTTTTTTTTTTAATGACCTGTTGAGTTTTTAATTCCAAATCTACTTTAAAATACATTTAAATATGTTCACATCTTATAGCATCAAACAAGTTCTTTTATAGCAACTTCAAAACCATAGGTGATGAAGGCAAAAGTGTATCTCTTAATGATGTTCTTATACTGCCTGTTCACCTTGGCCCTTTAGCTTTAGTAAATTAGAGAGTATAGGGGAAAGGTCTTTTTCCCTTCAAATACTCAAAGGATCATGTGTTCTTCTGAACAGTTCTGCAAATCCGTATAGGACAAAAGGAGAATAAGGATTTAAAGTGAAAGATTTCAGTCAGCTGCTGAGCTGCTGGGAGGAAGAGATGGTGTGCGATGCTAACCTGTCCCTGATTGCCCCTCATAAAAAGCTAATTGTCTCTCCCCATGCTGGCTGTCTTGGAAGAGACTGATAGGAGAGTGAGTGAGGAGAGCTGGGGATGCCCTTCTAGAATGCTGACCAGGGAGCAGTAGGGCTGGCTGGCCTTCAAGATCCCTTTCTACACATGGGGGCTGAACCAGTGAGATAGAGCACCTGGATCAGGCAGTGCAGAGGAGCAGTGCGGTTCTCCTCTGGGGTTTGAAATTACCCTGGCACCACCGAGCGGGGTTGAACAGCACCGATCCCTCCTGTCAACCCAGGTCTAGGTCTCGCTCCCTCAGCACCATGCGTGGCACCCCTGGAGGCTCTGTGAATCTCTCACCCTGCATTCCTTGACTCCTCATGAACTGTCAGCCTTCCTGTGTAAGTGGGTCAGGCAATTGTGTGACCTGCTCACTGCCAGTTTCTTCTTTGAGTAGATGTTTATTTCCTGGGTCATTTTGAAGATTCTCTGTGGTTGTGCAACATGGTTTTAGAATGTTGGGTAATTTCTCAAGTGTTCTTTGAGATTGATGGCTTCTCAGTCGTCGTTGCAGTCAGTCACTGTAGACTTGAGTTTCTCTCTTGCTGCCTTCATTTAATTGCTCCATATCTGAGGAAAACGACGTGAAAAATCCCTAGACCCATAGGAGCCCTGAGAAGTGGTGACAGGGAATGCTTGGGGCAAAACAGATTTTAGAGTTATGGGTATTTTAATTAAAGAGAGACCCAGAAGTTTTTTTTTTTTTTTTTTTTTTTTACTTAAATGAGCAATTATATCCTTAACTTGGGGATGGAAATATGTTCTGAAATTTGTTTAGTCAGCTCCCTCTGAAATAAATAAAATTACAGTGATGATATCATTCTTGTTTAAAATGTTTGAAAAGGTATCAAGACAAAGTGATTAAGGCCTAACTGCCAAATTTTCTTTAAAGCTCCATTTTGGGGAATTTCTATGCCAAAAAACATCTTAAACTGATGAACATATAGTTCTCTATACTTGTATTGGCTGGTTTTTAATTAGATGACAGTTTTCATAGTGGAAGAAATACATTTAGGTTGGGCCTAAGCCCCAGGGTGCCAGATTTCAATCCCAGAAAAAAATCTCTCTCAGTTTAGTGCTAATGTGCACTTAAATAGCACAGGTGTGAGTGCTTTTCCCTGGCCAAGGTCACATGTGACTTTCCAGAGGGCTGATTGGTTATGGGGTTGACAGGATTAAGGTCAGGTTCCCCGGCTTGCCCTCCACCCAGAGGAGCCAGGACTCTCAGGCTCCCTGTAAGGGAGGAAGTTACCCAGATCACGAGCCTGTTTTGTCTGGGTCAGACTGACTTGAGCCACAGGGAGTTGGATACAGAAGCCTGTGTTGCTGCCGGGTATGACCTGACGTTCGTCTTGTACCCACTCTCTCCTTCCTTTTGTGAGTCACCAGCTCATACATCTACATGCTTGTAAATGAACTATGAGGGAGGTATCAAGTATGTGCTACCTAGTGTGGTAGGTGCTGGGAAGGATGAACCATGCATTTTCCTAAACCCACACTTCGAGGCTTACAAAGATAAAATCTCGTGGCTGTTTGCCGTCCTCTTCTCAAGAACCTTCACGGGCTCTCTTTTTAGTTAGTAAAGAAAGTCCAGAGCAAAAGAAAGAAAACACAGGGTGTGAAGGCTGGACTCCTACCTGACACACCTGTCCATTCCAGACAAGCTGGTCTTGCCTCCTCCTCCATCTCCCACCTGTGTGTGTGGTCGTGTCGTTCCTGTGCAGCAGCTGATAGGGAGGTCTTTCACTTGGCTCCATGGGGAATGGGGGAATTCTCCCAGGTACCCTTCCTGCCTCATCTGTGACTGTTTGTCTTCCCCTGGGGCTATAGCTTGAGTACTAGGTGGTATTTTCAGTCTTGTCTTTGCCCTGAGGATGCAGAGGTACTCTCTGGCCATCCCATTCCTGACCTGTGCCCAGGCCCCCTCTTCCCTCTGAGGGTGGATCCCACTGGTACAGGCAACTCAGTGCAGTGCCCTGGAAGATGGCAGACCTGGGGCATCTCTGGTCTCTGCCACTGTCCCCCAGTGTGTGTAGAGGGGCTCTATGCTTGAGGGATTATTTTACTGTGGCTTACCTTCTCGGTGTTTTCTCCAACTTGGAGCTCGGGTGAGAATGCTCAGGGCTTGGTTGACACCTCTGCATTGTCCCAGAGGTGTAAGGGCTGGGTCGGAAGCCATGCTACCAGAAGCCATGCTGCACTTTTCACCAGCTTCTTCTGTTTCTCTTCTTGACATAGACCATTTCCCTTTCTTTCTTTTTCTTTTTTTGAGACAGAGTCTCACTCTGTTGCCCAGCCTGGAGTGCAATTGCACAATCTCAGCTCACTGCATCCTTTGCCTTCTGGGTTCAAGCAGTTCTCCTGCCTCAACCTCCCGAGTAGCCGGGATTAAAGACTTGCACCACCATGCCCGGCTAATCTTTGTAATTTTAGTAGAGACAGGGTTTTACCATGATGGCCAGGCGGGTCTCAAACTCCTGACCCCAAGTGATCCGCCCGCCTCAGCCTCTTAAAGTGCTGGGGTTACAGGACATTTCCCTTTCTTGTTTGATTTCTCCTGGTATCTTCTTTCTTTCTCTTTGGACCTTCTTTCCTATCTCATATTATTTTGCTTGGCATTGTAGTAGAAAGATAACATGTTACCACTTTACCCTGCAGTCTGAACTTGGAACTGCTGCCATACACTAAAATAATTTACTATTCTTAAGGATTTCCTTCTGTCCTAAACTACAAACCTTTTCAGGTCAGGAACTACGTTTTATTTTGTGTATTCCTACTGTACCTTCACCTGCTGAGTGCTTAATAAACCCAGGACAGAACTGAAGGCAGGCTGAGCCTGTATAGGAGAGCAGTTGCTTTCAAATTATGTTAAAAACTCTTGGGCGGGAGTATTAAAAAATTACTCGTAGATACAAATCCAGCTACCTGCATGTGCATGAAAGCAGGAAACTAGAGCCACTATCATGCAGTGACTTCAGCTTAGAAAACAAAAGGTTACTTTAAAGTAATGCTGTTTTACTTATGTTTAACCAATTCTAGTTGACACACTTATTCAGAATGGCCTTACTACCAATTAGTGGAGCATGTTAGTGAAGTTTGTAATAAGGTCCTAATTTCCGTGACTAATGAAGCTTTACTTGTGTTCAACATAATCCCTGCTCTCAGTTATGAAGTTATACAAAAATGTGTTTATACTGTTGCTGCCGCTGCCCGTCCGTCTGCCTCCCCGCCTGCCTGCACTGTCTTTAAGAGCACTGTTGCTCTCCTCCTGTTCCTTGTGCATTTCAAGCACAAATCCCTACCATTCATCAAAGGCATGTGCTGGTGGTGGCAGGGAAAATGTCACAGCACTGCTGCCACCGCTGCTGCTACCTTATGTAGATAAGCAACCTGTTCATATGTGTGTCTGAGCATCTTTAGACTCTATTCACAGCAGAGACCCTAGGGACTTGCTCAGGTATCTCTTTAAAATATAACGTGTGTGCATATGTGTGTGTGTATGACTTCCACCATTTCTACGAGGAATGTTTTTTGATTAGAAAAAGAAATAGTTGTTACATTTACAATTTGTAATGAGAACCATTTTCTTCCCAATGCAGTTGTAACAGTGTAATGATAAATAGGGTCTTTATCCAACTCTATGACAAGTCACATGTACACATGCCAGACACAGACTCCAGATTCTGTAATATTTAGCCCTATGCAGTCAACATATTTGATTCCCTGGCAGTCAGTCTTTGCATTGGAAGAGAAAGTAAAAATTAGGACTGTTGAGTTCAAAGGTTCTTCTAAGGCCTAAGCCTTTACCATAGGAGCTCTCCATACTAGATATGTTACCTAGAGACTTGTGTTAAAGTGGAAAATTATGGTACAAATCATATTTGTGTCAATCTTTGTGAGAGTGTCCTAAACTGTAAGTGTGCCTATATGTGCGTTTTAAAACCAGAATGTGTAGTGTTGTACCACAGAAAAAAGACGTAAGCTAAATAATATTATTTACAAAAATAGACATTGTGTCAGTAATTTGCTTTTACGATAACTGCACTTACTGCTATTAACAACCACATGCAGTTCCTACAAGTCATGCTGTGTCTAGTCTCACAGCCCCCTCACTCTCAGACCTTTCTGCCAAATTCAACTTCTCTGCGAGCATCCCCTGATGAGTTCAGGGGGCTCCTTTCTTTGTGCCACCACTTTTGAGCCCACAACAGGATGGCTGTTGAACTGAATGTGCACTTAGATTTCCTTACCATTTCCTAGGTCTTTTTCAAATACATTCCGCTGCCCTCCTCAGTTACTTTTTAGTCTCCCTCAAGGGTGGGGATTAGATTCTTCTTTGTTCCCTCTCCCATAGCACAGTGTGTGTGGCTTTTGCTGCATGAGGTGAAAGCACATTGGTGGCTTACAGTGTATCCATTTGTAACCACTCAGGGACCAGCACATGGCCTTGTACCGAGTAAACAATCAATATTTTGTTAATTAATGATGCCTAAAGCTGGTTAAGTTCTTGGACTCAACATTTTTCTGCTCGATGACTATTTGCATTCTTTTTTTTTTTTTTTTTTTTTTTTTTTTTTTTGAGACGGAGTTTCGCTCTTTTTGCCCAGGCTGGAGTACAATGGCACAATCTCGGCTCACCGCAACCTCTGCCTCCCAGGTTCAAACAATTCTCCTGCCTCAGCCTCCTGAGTAGCTGGGATTACAGGCATGAGCCACCACCCCGGCTAATTTTGTGTTTTTAGTAGAGACAGGGTTTCTCCATGTTGGTCAGGCTGGCCCTGAACTCCTGACCTCAGGTGATCCACCTGCCTCGGCCTCCCGAAGTGCTGGGATTACAGGCATGAGCCACCGCGCCCTGCCGACTATTTGCATTCTAGTCATAAATAGGAAAAGGTTCTGTTGGCAGTTAGGGAGATGGTAAATACCCCTGACTCTCATACATTGACTTAATCAGAAACACAACTTCACCTTTTCAAATTTGCATTGTGAATGATAATATCATTTTCAAATATGTAGGATTATGACATTTTAAAGAAAATATAATGAAATGGAATAAAGGTGAAAACGTGTAATTATATTACAGCAAAACCATGTTTCCCATAGGTTACATCCCACTATTTCTATGTAGTGTGCCTGGCGTGGTCCCATGAGGATGCCGTAACCAAACGATTGAACTAGAAACTGAGGCTTACCAAACATTTAGTGTCATGGACTTGTGAGATGAATCAATGCTGGGATTTCCAGCTATGTTTTTTATGGCCCTGTATTTCACAAAGCCATGGAAAATATTGAGCATTTGAACAAGGCTCTCAGTCACAGTCATATAACAAGATGCAGGTTAAGGCTTTGCCACTGGAGTTCGGTGTGAAAGTGGCTGCGGTTGGTGAACCTTCTGCCCTTTCCCTTATTGCTCTCTGGCTGCTTTTTCTGTTTTTTTTTTTTTTTTTTTTTTTTAAGGTACTTCCTGGGGAACAGAGAAATACGTTGACAAAAGGCACGTATAAAAGGACTTTCTAAACCTGAGGCCCACAGGCCTTTCATTTAATGCTATATTGATGCATGTCTTTTTTCTCTTTAAATCATTCTCAGTGATGGTCCACTTCTCACCACCCCCTCCTCCCAGCTTGTTATCAGTTGTGCCTGACGTTTTGGGAAGGAAGAATCTTTAAACCCTGTTTGCATCTCAGCAGACGGGAATGCCTGCCTGCTTCTCATCTAGGGCTCCTTTCTCTGCCTTTAGGAATTCTTTTTTATCCTGGATGGACTCTACCCAGATTTTTATTTATTTATTTAAAAAATTAACATACTGTAAAAATCGGTGTGTGTGTATGTATACAGTTCTGTGAGCTTTAACATATAAGTTGTTGTATCTCTTACCACAATTAAGATACAGAACAGTTTTATCCCCTGCAAAACTTATCCTGCCTCTTGTAGTCCTACTCTTCCTTTACCCCAGCCCTTGGCAACCAACCAGATCTGTTCTCTGTTGCTATAGTTTTGTCATTTCCAGAATGTCATGTAAATGGAATCACTCAGCATAATGCCTTTGAGATTCATCCATGTTTAGGAGTGTGGAGAAATCGTTCATTTTTATTGCTGAGTAGTATTACATTTATGGATATAGTACCGTTTATCTATCTGTTGAAGGAAATTTGGGTTATTTCCAGTTTCTGGTGATTATAAAAAGGTGCTAGAAACATACAGGTTTTTATGTGAATATCGATGTTCATTTCTCTAGTGTAAATACCTAGGAGTGGAATTGTATATTTAACATTATAAGAAGCTAACTGCTTTCTAAAATGGCTGTACCATTTTGTATTCCCACCAGCAGTGTGTGAGAACTATAGTTGCTTCACATTCTTGCCAACACTTAATTGTGTATTTTTAATTTTAGCTTTTGTAATAGGTACGTAGTGGCATCTCATTTTGGTTTTAATTTTTATTTCCTAATGGATAGTAATGTTACATTATTTCATGCACTTATTTGCCACCTGTTTATTATTGTTTTGGTGATTTGGTGAAGTGACTATTTCTGTCTTTTGGGTTTCTTTTCACTGTTCAGTTTGAAAAGTACCCCATATATCCTGGATCCAGGTCTTTTATCAGATGTGTGATTTGCAAATATTTTCTCTCAGTCTATAGCTTGTCTATTATCTCTCTTGCTGACTTTTTTTAATTTTTTGAGATGGAGTCTGTCTCTATTGCCAGGCTGGAGTGCAGTGACATGATCTCGGCTCACTGCAGCTTCTGCCTCCTGGGTTCAAGTGATTCTCCTGCCTCAGCCTCCTGAGTAACTGGGATTACAGGCGTGCACCACCATGCCTGGCTAATTTTTGTGTTTTTAGTAGAGATGGGATTTTACCATGTTGGCCAGGCTGGTATTGAACTCCTGAACTTAAGTGATCAGCTCACCTCAGCCTCCCAAAGTGCTGGGATTACAGGCATGAGCCACCGTGCCCAGACGTCTTTCTATTCTCTAAGTGTGTTTTGCAGAGAAAACGTTTTAAATTTTGATGACATCCAGTTACTCAGTTTTTCCTTTTATGAGTTATACTTTTGATGTCGTATCTAAGAAATCTTCACCCAACTACAGATAGTAAAGATTTTCTCCAGTTTTTTTCCTAGAAGTTTTATAGTTTTACATTAAGATCTGTGGTCTACGGCTGGGCCCAGTGGCTCACGCCTGTAATCCCATCACTTTGGGAGACTGAGGAGGGCAGATCACCTGAGGTCGGGAGTTTGAGACCAGCCTGACCAACATGGAGAAACCCCGTCTCTACTAAAAATGCAAAATTAGCCGGGTGTGGTGGCACAGGCTTGTAATCCCAGCTCCTTGGGAGGCTGAGGCAGGAGAATTGCTTGAACCTGGGAGGCGGAGGTTACAGTGAGCCGAGATCGCGCCATTGCACTCCAGCCTGGGCAACAAGAGGAAACTCTGTCTCAAAAAAAAAAAAAAAACAAAACTGTGGTCTATTTAGATTTAATTTTGTAGAAAAGTATGAGGTTTAGGTTGAAGTGGGATTTTTTTGCATATGAATGTTCACTGTTTCAACTCTGTTTGTTGTAAAGCCTATCCTTTCTCAATTGCATTATCTGTACATTTGTCAAAAATCACTTGGCCATACTTGACTCTATTTCTGGACTCTATTCTGTTGGTCTTTGTGTCTATCCCTTCACCAGCACTATACTGTTTTGATTACTACAGCTTTATTGTAAGTCATAAAGTTGGGTGACTTGAATTCTCCGGTTTCTTATTTCTCAAATTTTTGTTGTCCATTTTAATTCCTTTGTCTTTTCACATAAATTTCAGATTCAGCTTGCTGACTTCTACCAAAAAAGCCTGCTGTGATTTTGATTGCATTGAATCTATAGATCAGTTTGGGGAGAACTGATATTTCAACCATATTGTTTTCTAATTCATGAACATGATGTCCTTCTCTATTTATTAAGGTCAGCTTCTGTTGAGTTGATCATGTGCTTTTGACCTTCATTCTATTAACATAATGTATTACACTGATTTTTGTTTGAACACAATCTCACATTCTTCGTATAAATCCCACTTGGTCATGGTCAAAATGTTTATATGTTTATATGCTGCATGCAGTTTGCTAGCATTTTGTTGGTGATTTTTATGTCTATATTCATAAGATGTTGGTATGTAGTTTTCTTTGTGATATCTTTGTGTGGTTTTGGTATCAGGTAATACCAGCCTGATAGTATTCCCTCCTCTCCTGGTTTTTGTAGAAGTGTTTGTGAAGGATTGATGTGAATTCTTTTTTGAACATTTGGTAGAATTCACCAATTAAGCCATGTGGGTTTGGGCTTTTCTTTGTGGGAAGTTTTTTGATTACTAATTCAATCTCTTCAGTTATTATAGGCCTGTTCCAATTTTCCATTTCTTCTTGAGTCCGTTTCAGTAGTAGTTATTTATTTTTTTTCCTGAGAACTTGTCTGTTTCATCTAGGCTATCTAATTTGTTGACTGCATTTCTTTTAGAATGAATTCTCTTAGTTTTCATCCCTCTGAGATTGTTCTTTCACCTGCATTTCAAAAGGGTGTTTCTTGCTAGGTAGAGGATTATAGATTGACAACTCTTTTCTTTCAGCACCTTATCAGAATTGTTCCTCTTCTTTCTGACCTCCATGGTTTCTTCTGAGAAATCTGTAATACTTTGAATCATTCTTCTCTATGCTGTATGTTGTTTTCCTCTGGCTATTTTCAAGATTTTTTTCATTGTCTTTAGTTTTTAGCAATTTGATTATGATCTTTCTGGATATAGATTTCTTTGAGACAATCCTCCTGGCAGTCTGCTGAGCTTCTTGAAGTGGTAAGTTTAGGTCTTTTGCTAAATATGGGAAGTTTTCAGCCAGTATTTCTTCAAGTATTTTTCCTACACAACACTGTTTCTTCTCTTCTGGAACTCTAGTTCCAGTATTTTAGTATTTTCTTTGTAGTATTTTCTTACAGATCTCTGAGCTTCTGTTTATTTTTGTAATCTTTTCCCTCTTCATGTTTTACATTAGATAATCTCTATTAATCTAAATTCACATTCACTCATTATTCCTACTATTACCTCTAGTCTGTCTGCAATTGAAGCTATCCAGTGACATTTTAAGTTTTATTGTATTTTTTATTTTCCAAATTTTTGTTTTTTCTATCATTCCATTTATTTTAAGAGTATTCAGCCTTACTTCTTGGAGCATGGTTAAAATAGGTACTTTAAATTATTTGTTTGATAATTCTGGTGTCTATGCTGTCTTGGGGTTGCTGTCTTTTAATTGTCTTTTTCCTTGCAAATTGAGAGTTTTCCAGTTTTTCACATGTTGAGTAATTTTGGAGTATGTTCTAGACATCTTGAATATTTTTATTCTGAGTCTTATTTATTATGGAGGCTGTTTATTTCCTTTTTTAAACAGATAATCGACCTGGTTGCAAATTCTGACCTGACTTTTCCGGGCTATGTTTCTGACTTTAGTTCAGTTTTCAAAGCCTTTACAATACCATTTTAGTCTGTTACTTTTGTGTGCAATCTATTGTCCAGTCTGGGACCTGGGCAATGATATCCCAAAGTGAAAATCTGAAGGCCAGTGGCGTGCTTTTTAGGATCAGATCCACAATGAACAACTCAAATGTGAGCCCAAATGTTAATAAAGCACTTTGTGATATAACTCTCTTTAGCTTCCTTGATTCCCTGATGTCCTCTTTTTGCTGTCCTCCAGCCAGAAAGCCAGGAATTTAGTTCCCCTGCTCTCCTGCGTTTCTTTATGTGACTGTGTCCAAGGCCAAGTGCTTGAAGGCCAGAGAGAAAAAGAAGCAATGGAAATTCACCCCTTGTTCTGGGACTACAACTCTTGTGAGAATCATTCTTTTTTCTCAGAGTTGTAGGTACCTGCTCCACCTGTGCTGCTGCTCCTTGGTACTGAGGGATTGTCTGGGGGCTGGGGTGGGAGAGATTGGAAAAAACAAAAGCAATACAGAGAATTTCTCTGAACATTAAGAATTCCTTTTTTTTTTTTTTTTTTTCATTTTTTTGGCCAGAAAATGAGGGTTCTCTTCAGGTTATTTCTGTCCATACCCAGCTAGCACTTTTGGGTGGTGAGCTGCCTTTGAATCCAGACTGGGTGATACTGGACGGGGAAAACAGTGGAAAATTCCCCACTGGTTTGGTGATACTCTGAGTTCTAGTCTCATTTCTCAATCTATTTGTTGTTATTTACTTTTCAGAGTCCTCTGATTGTCCATGTTTTCTATCTAGCTTACATATTTGCATTCAGTAGAAAAGATAGGGTGGGAGTTCTTACTCCATCTTGTCTGGAACTGGAGCCTCCATATTAGTCTGTTTATTTTTTAATTAAATCCTGCATAGAGTGAGATTTACCAAGCCTGGTTTCGTGAGATCCTAGGATGTGTTCATAATATGTATCATGGAATTCTCAAGTAATGCTTATGATAAAATAAGCTTAAGTTTTCCTTACTTCAAAGCGGAGGTTGGCAAATGTTTTCTGCATAGGACCAAACAGTAAATATTTTAGTCCTGTGGTCATGTAGTCTCTGTCATAACTTCTTAACTCTGCTGTCATACTGTAGAAGCAACCACAAACAATACATAACTAGTAAAGATAGCTATGGTACCATTAAACTATTGATTGACACTGAAATTTGAATTTCTTATACTTTTCATGTGTCATGAATTATTATTTTTTTGATTTCTTATAACCGTTTAGTAGGTAGTGGGCCAGATTTGGCCCATGGTCCAAAATTTGTTGACCACTAATTTATGTCATGGATGGCTCTATGGCCCTGATCAGCAACCCCTCTTGATTGATATTTTCTGCCTGTTCTGGAGAAACAAAGGTAGGAAAGCAAGAGAAGTTAGATAAATCCTATGGAATGCTTATGGATACAACTTGTAAACCCAGTAGCTTCTCAGTCTTCTTTCGAATTTCTTAGGTAGGGCACAGAGAGAGCTCTTAGATGTTTTATCTTAATTCATCTCCATATTACTTTCTAAGGTAAATGGTTTCATCCTCATTTTATGGGTGAAAAAACTGAGGCACAGAGAGGACTGCTAGCATGTCTCAAGTCACGACTAAACTGGGATTTATATCCAGGCCTGTCCAGCACCAAAGCTGTTGCTCTTCACACTCTAGGATGTTGCAAATCTCCTTTTTTCTGTTTTCTCTTGTCTCTGTACAAAAAAACCATGTCAATAATGATATAGGTCTTTGAAAGCCTTACACTTAAGACTGCTGTGTTCTGGTCTGGACTTGTTCATGAATTATTGCACGATTCTGGGCAAACCTCTTCATTTCTCAAGGTCTTAGTCTCCATGCCTATGAAATAGGGGATTGGACCCTATTTTACGTTTATTTCTCTGTCATGGTAGCTGTGAGAGTTTTGGCAGTGAGCATCCTAATCACAGATAGGGACTTTGGAAAGAGATGGTACACCTTGTCATTGGAGGGCTGTGGGGAGTTGTAGAGAACAAGCTTCATCCTGGGACCATGTGTGATGGCTGTTGACATAGAGCTCTGTAGCTGTCAAGGAAAATAGAGTAAACATACTACTTCCTTTTGATCTTCAGTTTTTCGCAGTATGCTCCTAGATCATACTTCTCTTGATTTAGTGTTACCCTTATAAATTAGTGCCATTTTCTTTGAACCTTTATTGGTATAAGTTGGTGATAAATGCTTGATAAACTGGGCCTTGATGAAGTACTGGTATGCCTCGTTTGAAATTTGTTCTGAAAATAGTAAGCATTTCTTAAAGACTGTTATAATATGAAAATGTTCATTGCTTTTTTTTGTTCTATAATTTTTTTATTCCTTTTACATTGCATGTCTTGATTACATAGTTGATTTGATATTCTCTGAAATGTGATGGAAAAGAAAATGTAAACACAAAATTAAAAAGCAGAGGAATGAAGACACATTTTGTATGTTGCTTCGTGCCAGATATTTTTGTACATATCCTTGTACAAAGTAGTGGTCTCATTTTACCACAATGAGTAAGCCCCTGGTCTCTACCTTTAAGGAACTTAGAGTTTGATAGGCTTTGTGGTTCTCAACTGGCATTACCCTGTCTTGAGAGTATTTAGAAATCTGTGGGGCAGCTGCAATAGTCACAAATATTGAGAGATGCTGTTGGAATTTAGTGTGTGGGATTTTATCACGATGAAGAATTATCCCATCAAAAATGTTTATAGGGCGAGATGGCGGGCGCCTGTAGTCCCAGCTACTCGGGAGGCTGAGGCAGGAGAATGGCGTAAACCCGGGAAGGCGGAGCTTGCAGTGAGCCGAGATCGCGCCACTGCACTCCAGCCTGGGCGACAGAGCTAGACTCCGTCTCAAAAAAAAAAAAAAAAAAAAAAAAAGTTTATAGATTTCCTTTTGGGAAACACTATGCTGAGTAAAATAGTAGTAATGATAATAAAAATACTTGCATATTGAGCACTGCCATTGTGTTCAGAGAGCTCTATAGATACTGTCCATATTCTTTGATATGTAGCTCTAAATACAGAAATCTCTAAAATTGAAGTGGGTTTTTTATTAATCCATTTGGTAAAACATGACCTGAATTGATGTGAGAACTTTTTGTTTAAAGCTGAGAGCTGTATTTTTTGTAGCTGTATTGAAGTATAGTTTACATACCATAAAATTCACCTGTGTTAAGTGTACAATTCAGTGATTTTAGTAAATTTAAAAGCTATATGTAACTATTACCACAATCCAGTTTTATAACATTTTCATAACCCGCCCCCAATTCTCTTGAATCTGTATGTGATGATTTCCAGATGTTTCGCTGAAGAAATATGGAAGTGTTTGATTATGGAGTGCTGCTCCAGATCCTTTTTGAATGCTAGGTATTCATTCAGTTTCTGAGATCTGAAAAAGTTTGAATTCCAAATACATCTGGCTGCAGAAGTTTCTTGTAAGAGATTGTGGACTGTATGAACACATCCAATCCCAACAATAACCCTGGAAAGTAGATACTATTATTGTTCCTTGTTTTGCAGTTGAGGAAACTGAGGCATAGCCTTTATCCAAGGCTGAATGGAATGTCACAAGAAAGTACAGTAGGGGTCCAGGAGAGAAAATCTGTGACCACTGGGCCTGTAACAGAATTTGCGTATGTTTAAAGATGGAGGAAATCATCTTTTTTTGTTTTTTAGTTGATGCTAAAGGATATGCATGAAGTATTTAAAGTTTAACTCAAGATCCAGTGGACACGTGTGGACCCTCACTACCTATTCTATAACTCACTACACCTTTCACTCCTTTGGGTGTCCATCCTTATCCTCTGTCTCTCTCCCACAGGCGTGACCACTGTCTAAAATTTGTGCTTATCAGGCCAGGCACAGTGGCTCACACCTGTAATGCCAGCACTTTGGGAGGCCAAGGCAGCTGGATCACCTGAGGTCAGGAGTTCAAGACCAGCCTGGCTGACATGGTGAAACCCCATTTCTACTAAAAATACAAAAAGTAACCAGGCGTGGTGGTGGGTGCCTGTAGTCCCAGCTACTTGGGAGGCTGAGGCAGGAGAATCACTTGAACCCAGGAGGCAGAGGTTGCAGTGAGCCGAGATTGTGCCACTGCACTCCAGCCTGGTTGACAGAGCGAGACTC